>NW_020698242.1:995954-1099652 GCF_002925995.2 Terrapene triunguis | reverse complement strand
ATCTATTCATCATTTATCATATTTATGACTAATTTAGCCCCCTTTTGGTTAGTAAATTGTTCACAAACCGAGCTTGGTTTTTCCTTAAAATATTCACTGAATAGTTGGGACAAATAATTTTCAAACTATGGATTGTTCACAAACTCTTAGCTTCAATAGATGTTAGTGCAATAAAAGATATTAGCTAAGCCACTGTCTCTGTCTAATATCCTGGGACCAACATATCTACAACAACACTGCATCTAGCTTCAACTATTGGCAGTTCATGTTATGTGATTGGTTAGCTCTGTTGCACAATTTCATTTCTGTTCTTGGATTGGATAGCAAACAAAGCTTTTCCTATATGAAATTTCAGCTGGCTATGAATAATCATTTGTGCTGATATTCATGACCTTGTGTGGATATATTAATATGTAGTGGTTACCTGAATCCCTATGACTAATAAGACCCCTATATATGATGATAAACTGAACTTGTTCATTTTATGTATTTATGGAGGTGTAAACAAGTCCAATCACTGTAGGGTGCCCCCTCATGGTCAGTCATGGTGCAGCAGCACTCTCACTTCTCTAGTGCCCACCTACCGATGGTTACTCCAGCTCTGGTGGCTTCGCTTCCAGTGTCTCAGCCCTCTGGCTAGGTCACCACCTTCAGTCCATCCTTCTGGGGTCACAGTTGTCCAAATTAAAAGTCCCAACATGTCTTTACAAACAATAGCTTTTCACACTCTCTGGGGCAAATACTCAGCTTGTCTTCAGGGCTTAGCCTGCAGCACTGCTGCTGGGTTTGATAACACTTGCAATGGGCTTGTCCACCCACTTCGTTGGGGGCCACCCTTTGCTCTGGGTTCTGGCCCAGGACCCTGTACTGAAAAATTAGGTCTGCTCCTTCTCTTACACTGTGTCTTCTATTTTTTAATCAGGGCCTGTTCAGGTACATTTAAACTGTAATAAAAGACCCATGGCATGGCTGAGGCTGGCCCAGGTCAGCTGACTCAGCCTTGGAGGTCTCGGATTGGGGGCTAAAAATTGCAGTGTAAATGTTTGGGCTCAGGCTGTAGCCCCAGGTCTGAGACACTGCAAGGGGGAGGGTCTCAAAGACAAGGCTCCAGCTCAAGCCAGTACTTCTACACTGTAAGTTTTATCCCCACAGCCCAAGCCCTGTGAGCCTGAGTTGACTGACCTGGGGTCTGAGACTTGGTGCTGTGTTTTTTTTTTTATTGAATTGTAGACAGAGCCTCCCAGGCCTCTCTTACTGGAGAGCTTTCCTTCCTGCTCTGAGCTTCCGACCTGGCTCTCAGTCCAGCTCTTTCTCCAAATAGTCTTTGTCACAACTTTAGCCTGGCTCTTCCAATTTACTGCAGCTGCCTTCCACTCTTCATAGGGAAGTGTCCGATTTCCCTATATGAGGCTCATTCTGGAATCAGTTTGGCTTAGCTCCAGGCTTTCCAGTCTACGGGACAGGCTGCCCTGTTACAAGAGAATTTCTTTTATATGGCAGTCTTTAGTGGATTAGCCTTTAGTGGAGCTGACCCCTTAGTCCTGCAAAACACAGCATAATGTTTTCATATACATAGGCTCATGCTTTCTAATATATGGCCATCGCTAGACCCAGAATTTTCAGCAATCTGTATGGCAAGCTGCCACTTCCCCAGTGGGCTAGCCAAACATAATAGCTTATGAATGCATGGAAACTGAGCTAGTTCTGCACAGTTTTGTCCATGCATGGCACTGTTACAATTAATTACACTAGACACATATGTAATACTTCTAGGAAAACTCAGAAAAGATATTTTTTAAAGAAGGGAATTTGTTCTTTTGGATACAGGCAAGTATGGGCTGCTTTTTCTTTTCCCAAGAAATATGGTCCCTTTCAAGTAAGTTACATTTCTCTTTTGTGTCCTTTAGCCTACCCCAAGTGGCTTGCAGTGTTTATCAACTTTAATCAACATGACTGACAGGAAAACTGATAATAGAGAATAGCTGTCTTCGCTGGTGGGACAAAAATCTTTTGAAATGTCAGTAGTGAATACGTTGTATTTACATTTCTTTGGGACTCCAGCTCTTAAAAGATTTTAATCTTTTACACTGGAGGGATGAAAGGAAAGGTTATTTAACTATCCATTAGAAACTGTATCTTATGACAGCGTGACAAAATATTCTTGCTTTCAAATGTATAGAATGCCTGTCTCACACCTCCAGTGGCCCTCTCATTGGTGTAGCAAGTTCGTGGCCACTTTTTGTTCTCTGATAAAGGAAGCTGTTCATCATCCCATTACTGCCAGGCCTGAACTTTCCTTTTAAAACCCATTTTGTTTTTGTACATGATCAACATTTTAATTCCTACATAGAAAGTTATGGTAAAAGAAGCAAAACAAGTAAGACATATCACAGGACACTGTGAACATTTCCAGATTAGAACAAGACGCAGCATCTGTGAAATGAGGTTTTTAAAGAGAAATCTTGGGAAATTTATGATTATTTATCTCTGGAGCTAAGTTAAAGCAACTAAACTCTCCAGGGCTTTCCCCCACCCCAAGCTTAGAGAAGCTGCAGTGCTCCTAATCCATAAATGTTCTTGGTCTCAGTCGATCCTAGAGCTGGCCAGGGTCCCTGACCAGCTTTTATTAGTCGCCAAATGCCATAGCCTTGAGTATATCTCAGATTTTATACTGTACCGTAGTTCCTGTTCCATAGTCTGAAGTAAGCCTCGCTTTGGGCTTCAATCCACATCAGGCCCACAGTTCTAGCTGACATAACCTCAGAAGCTCCTGAACAATATGGGATTGTGCGCATGGATCAAGATATGCAACCTGAAGGAGTACTGGGAGCTGCTATGATGTTGTAAGTAGCTGATTTCTAAATGAGAGCACATTTCCTAATCTCCATAGAATTGCTGTTGTGTGCTTCCTCATGGTCCTCATTATCCTATAAAGCTGCTCAATTACTGGGTCTCCTGGTCCTGCCAATGCCAAACAGAGTTGAGACGCTCAACAGCAGAGCCGGCCAAACAGGGGAAACAATCAGCTAACACATTTCAAAATTTGAAAGCTATTTTCATTTCACATGGTTCAAAATGGATCCATTTTCTGTTCTGCTGTGAATTTTCTTCTAGATTTTGTTTACTGAAACTTTTACCAAAATCTGTTTTGAAAATTTTCTTTTACTGAAAAATCAGGTTTTCTGCACACCAAAAATGTTTAAATGTGATTTTGATAAAAAATATTACAGAAAATTTTGTAAAAACCTGAAAAATTCAGTAATTTTGAAAATTGTTCATACTTTTTTCAGTGAAAAAACTTCAAGTGCGAAAAATTTCTGCTTGAGATTCTTATCCAGGGCAAAATTGCTTTCCCAACTGAAGAGCCCTTAGAAACTCCACAGTTTACCAGTGATTCACAACCATGTATGCTTTTTTCTTTTTGATTCCTGAGGTGATATACAGTCAGTTTCAGCCTGCTATATCTACCCATTCCCAAGGAGTGGAGTCATAGAGGTTGCCACACACATCTGCTATATATGCCAATCACCATCTGGAGAATGAATTCCCAGAAGGCACTGAACATCCTTCAATTACTTCTTGAGCAATTCCACTGACAGCTTAGGTGCAGGAGGAGGAATTTTGCTAACTGTCTGATAGACAGCTGTTGAAGTCTTAAAGGGCCAAGGAGTCAGTAACTGATCTCTTTTGGCAACTGACAACTGTTGATAAGAGCTCAGCCTGGCAGAGGAAATGAAAGCAGGGCACATTGGACTGCAGAACTCTCCACAAAACATAAATCTCAAGTTACCCACCAACCGGTGCCAAACACTCCCCACACTTCAGAAGTGTTTCTATCACATCCTTATCCACCAGAATATCTTCCCTTTATTCCAGACAAGTTATGTCTACCCAGAAAACATCACTGATCATCAGAAATAATATGTTTTCAAGCCATGTCCTGCCTTTTGAATGCACACCTCTACAGGATAGAAAACAGGCACTTAGACAAGAAGAAGTGAAGAGAGATAATCTATTAAAGGAAAAAAAGGACTGTGGATGTGCATTCTGACATGGAAAAATTGGATCCTCTCAACCACTCTACATAAACTAATGTGGAGTCTTTAGTGAAGATGAATCATCGCTCTGTTTACGTATGCTACCCATAGGAAGATTTAGGATGCCCAGAGTTGTTTCACAAATTCAGCCTTATTCCATTTAATCTTCATCAGTGCTTCTGTCTTCCATCTTCACTTCAAAATGTTTAATGAAAAAGAAAATGTATAATCAGATAATTTTCAAGAATTATTTTTGCTATTAAGCAGGCTTTCTGTTGACAACCGTGTTAACTATACCGTGGCATATATGCTGGGATTAAATGTGCAGTGCTTGGCAAATCAGGTACAGTGAGGGGTTTTTTTTATAAATGTAGCCATCCTCATTTTCTCATTTAACAGTCAAAATTGTTCTTATGTGCAGCTATGGTTTTTTATCCTGAAGCCTTTGTAACTGCATACTAGTGTGGATTTATATGTGACCGTTTTTTGAACCACTTTCAATATGTCTGTAATACTTTCCACAAAGAAAGCAGGAGACCTAGAGTTATGTGCAAGATAAAGATTAAATGGCAAAAAAAGTCATTAATGTGGAGTTAAGGTTGCCCGGTGATAGTATATGCCCTTCCAGGACAAAACTTGAAACAGATTTAAGGTAAATATAGAGTTAGCGTAAGAACCTTAACTCTGCTCCCCTTGAGCTAGCAAGAGCCCCTGGGAATCATCTGCATGCATTCCAGCTGCAAATTATTTTTAGGTGTAGCTGTGTTGAATGGTGGAGAAATAATAATAATAGAGAAAAGGCTGAGTAAAGCATGTTTGTCCTGGAGTATTGCTTAAAGAGGGCAGAGTTAAGGTTGTGTTTATTTTAACCCTCCCTCTTGGTGCATCTCAGAGTATGGGCTCCAGTCTGAGTGGGATATCTACACTGTCATTTTTCACCCCATACACAAATCCCATAAGCCTGAGTCAGTTGACTGAGGTCCTGAGACTTGCTACTATGTCCCCCCCCCCCTCCACACTGTGAAGACATATGCAAAATTTCCTGGTTTTCAAAAATTTGAGTTTTGCTGACCTTCAAATTGGAAAGGCACAAGCTATCACTGGGCTACCAGTGTGTTGATGAATGTTTTGCCATTTAAATCCCTAGCTTTTAAAACATAAAGAGAAATCTTTATTGGTAGGAGTTAGTGTTCATTCAGGCAGTTGTAGTCCTCACAGAGGTTTGCAGTTGACATGTTACTGTGGCTAGGTAATAGTCAAAAGACTTGTCTGTGTCTACACTACAGAGATCACTTGGCTTAGCTATGCAGGCATAACCTGTGGTGTAGAAGCCTACACCAACTGAAGGGATTTTTCTGTCAGTGTAGGAACATTACCTCTCCGAACAAATTTAGTGGTGTCGACAGAAGCCTTCCATCCATATAGCTGCATCTACGCTGGGGATTAGGTCGGCATAGCTATGCTAGGGAGATGTTTTTTCACACCTCACACTGAAGTGCCTATCTTGACCTAACTTTTAAGTGTAGCCTTTTTAAGCCCTAGCTTTTATGTAGTAATTTTTGTCATTAGATATCAAATAACTTTACGTCATTATCCTCATTTTACAGATGGGAAACTGAGGCACAGAGAGCTGACATGACTTGCCCAATGTCACAAAGCAGGCCAGTGGCAGAAGTAGGAATAGTCCCAGTCCAGTGGTCTTTCCACTAGGCCACACAGTATCTATGTGATTCCTAAATGCTGCTCCCTCTCCTGTACATTTTGTTGTAGCAGAATGGGGAGAATGGTAATGCTTTGAATTGTTTGGGATGTATAGTTGCTAACAGAGCTGGTGAGTGAAATCTCATCTAGAATCTATATCCCCTTGACAGTTTTTTTAGAGTAGAGTAGATGTTTCCTACATCTATGGATTTTTTTCCCCATTGATGAAGTTAATCTACCCCCTGAGAGGCAGTACCTAGACTGATGGAAGAACTCTTTTGTTACCTACCCATGTCTACACAGGGAGTTAGACCTAACTGCGACACACAGGGTGTGAAATTTTTCACTGACCTGAGTGACTTAGCTAGGTTGATCTAATTTTTAAGTGTAGACCTGGCCTTTAATTGTGTGACTCGTGTGTCTCTCCTCATCCACCCGTTTATCCCATCATTCTGCACAACATGTAGGCCCCTGCCAACATTTCCAGCTCCCCCAGCCCATCCTGTCCCATTAAGCCATTAGTTGGCACTGTAGAAGCCAGTAACATATAATAAATTGTTCCTTGCTGACTCCTGCCTTATGCTGCTGTGTACACATTTTGCAGGCAGCAGGCACGGGCCTTCATTATGTAATCCAAGTTATATGCTGAGCTGGCTGAGCTATATGCTGAGCCATGCCCTTGCTTCAGACAGTCTTCCCCAGCCATTCCCCAGGTTCACCCAGTCTATTCCTCTTCCAAACCGGGTCCTCCCCGTCAAACACACACTGGCCAGCCCAGTTCACCGCATGCAGGGGTGGTGTTTATCTTAACTATTCATTTTCTGGATTTCAGATGGCGGGGCCGGGAGAAGGGCTCAGATACCCCAAGAGAAGCAAGGTTCCCCAGATCACACAGCGGGCAGGAGGGAGATTCAGACCCCTGCAGAGAGGTAGTGCTCCCCCAGTTCCCAGTACACACATGGAAGGGCAGAATTCAAGGCTGACAACCCCATCTTCCTCTGCTACCCCTCACATTCTTCAACCCATCCTATCTTCTACCCTTCCACCACCCCCCCCAATTCTTCCCCTTACCTGGACTCCCCAACACCTCTTCTTTCCCCCACCATGAGCCCATTTCCATTTATCTTACCCACTCCTCTCTGCAAACACAAACTCCAATTACCACCTACTCTTGCATGCCTAATCATCCTCAGCTCCCAATGAGCAGTAGCATGTGCAATTTATTTTCTTTTCAATATCTTCTGAATATTCTGCCGTACTTGGACTATGTCACTAAAAAACCAACCAACCAACCAAAAAAAACCAAAAACCAACCCAACACAACCTTGACCTAAGCAGATTTTTCCTAGAGGTTTACAGGTCATTCTTAGACTTCTATCCAGGGTGGGTTTCAGACTTTAAAGTTGCTGCAGCCTGTGAATGTAATGAAATGCTGGTTTGTTTCTGGGACAATATCTCAGGAACCCCTTTCTCAGATGACCCCCATATTTTGGTCAGTGTCCCTAACCTATGCATCCATGAGGCAAGGCAAGTGTCAAGACAAACTATGTAATCATGCACATTTTCGAGTACTTAGAAGAGTCATCCTTCAGGCAGAAAGGGCTTCCCAAACTGAAAGAGAATAATACCTGGTGGCGATTAATACAACCTACTCCATTAAAATCAGGGGTGTTCCTTTCCTCCTTCCCCAATTTCTAATATGTGTCAAGCATACCTGTTTTCATCCCCACACCCAATCTCAGCAATGCATTCTTGGTGTATCCTCAAGCATGCCTGTCCTTAACTCCCCACCCAAAGGGGGAGGGCTTCCCCAGATCTTGACTCACATTGGGGGGGGGGGCAGAGGGAGAGAGGGGCTCAAGGCCCCCAGATCCTGGCTCATATGGGTGGGCAGGAGAAGGGTGGTCAGACCACTATGGATGGGCAGGGCCCACTAGAGCCTGGCACCCACCCCGGGGGGCAGGGAGTAGGGCCCAAATGCTCCCAGAAGGCAGGAACCTGCAGATTCCAGCTCGCATTGGGGTGTAGAAATAGGAATTCAGAACCGCTGATAATCAATATCTCTCCAGAACCTGGGTGCCCTGAAGGGGGGAAGGGTAGAAGGGGGTCACAACCCTATAGTTAGACTGGGGGTTCTAGATCATGGCACATATACGGGACAGGAACTTGGGGCTGAATGTTAGAGGAATATTTTACAAGCAATCTGATCAAACAAGAACAAATGGATTGTGAAATAACTGAGCAAATTGGAAAGAATAAGGAAGAAGCAGAGTGGTGCTAATTGGTGATTGTAACTACCCAGATCTTCCTTCAACAGAGTACATAGGGTGGAAGAAATAAGGCTAGAGAATTGTCTGTGGAACAGCACAGGAATAATTTAAGGTATATCAGCTGACAGTGAAAGAAGCAATGTTACATTCAGTGCTAAGTGCCACATTTGAAGAAAATTAAGCTAAGGAAGATTAGGTTACAGTTTAGTTTGTTTTGTGATTGACAACAAAATTTGATAATCTTAAATCTTAAATTTAAAAATCTTCCTTATGGAGACGTATTTTGTGAAGTTTAATATAAAGTAAATATAAAATGAAAGCCAAAAGAAAAAAAAGTATTAAATTTTAAGAATGAAAAATGTGGGTAAGAAGCAGGAAAGATTGAGCAAACTCATTAATAACACTATAATAGTTTGTACTTACATAGCAATTTTTTCTCAGAATCTCAAAGCACTTTACAGATATTAAATAGCCTCCCACTCCTCTGTAAGGTAAGTATTATTTTTGTGCCCATTTTAATAAAAGGGTGCATTGAGGCACAGAGGTCACAGAAAGAGTCAAATGACTGGGGAAGAGAACCCAGTTCCCCTCTATCACCAATAAATAAACTTCATTCATTAGATGAGATATAATGGAAAAGCTGCACAGATTAATTGTACTGTAGCACATGTATAAGTCAAGAGTGAAATCAAATATAAATTAAATCCCTGAGCTCTGTGTTGGTGTGAAAAGGGAGGTTCACACAGTGATTGAAGAGAAAAACAGTATAAGGAAGTTTTTCTTTTTTATTGCTCTTAAGTATGACCCATGGCAAACTATTCTTTGACTTGGCACCTAATGTTCTTAAGTGAAAATGGTTTGTATTACTAGTTTGTGACTCTGATAAAGTACAGAAAAATAGTGGCCTATGATGAAAAGGTACTATGCAGAGTAGAACGTGATGAGCAAGAAAGAGTTACTTTAGGGGTTGGAGAATAAGACTGAGACATAAGACTGTAGGTATGTCTACACTTAAAACGTTACAGCATAGACACTACCTACAATGATTTTCACACCCCTCACCGAAGTAGTTAAGTTGACCTTATTTTCTAGTGTAGATTATGCCTTTGTCTTCCAGTTCTCTTACTGTCTTTCTTGGAGACCTTCATCCAGTCAGCTTGGGGGAAATTATCTCCCCAGCATTCAATACAGTTAGCTTGGCTAGGTGCTGAACATCTGCACTGGAAGAAACAATAAACTCCAGAATGGGGGCATAGTCACTCTATCAGTGATACTCTAGTGCCCTCAGTCACCCTTTCTGAGGGCAAGAACCATCTGATTCACTTGGTAGCAAATCCTCCATCCCCAAACACACCACTGCCTCATCCCCAACAATTCTGTGTCCAGCTGCACAGATGATTGCAACCACACAGGGTCTCCCTAAATTTGGACCGCAATATACAGAGAAGAACCACAGCAGTACTTCTGGTGGCAATGTGGGGGGAGGGCTCTGAACCCACTGAGGAGGGTGTTTGTGCCTCAGTCTTCCCATCTATAATATGGGTAGAATAGTACACCAAACAAATTGAATATAGAAACTTAATAAGAAAAGTAAAAGTACCCAATTAAGTAAATTCATTTAACAGCCAGAAGAGACTGACATAATAACTGACCAAATATTATGTTTTTGCAATTGCAGCAGAGCAGATGAGGCAATTAAAACTATTAGGAATTGACAGTTCCCCAGCCCCGATAAATTACTACCCAGAATGCTGAAAGACACAAAGGGAAAGAGGAAGGCCTTTGATAGCTTGCTGCACATGGCCCTAGGGCAAGCAGAGAGCTATACATTTTACTTAAGAAAGGGCAGCCCAGGAAATGATGATGAAGAAAATATAAGGGCAAGATCAGAAAACATTTACAAATGTGCATCTGAGAAGAAGCATTTAGGGAAGGTCTATAATTGTACATAATATTTACCAATTTTTCAAAAAAGAGTCCTGTGGCACCTTAAAGACTAACAGATGTATTGTGAAGTGGGTATTCACCCACAAAAGCTTATGCTCCAATACATCTGTTAGTCTTTAAGGTGCCACAGGACTCTTTGTTGCGTTTTACAGATCCAGACTAACACGGCTACCCCTCTGATACTTGACACCAATTTTTCAGTTTCTTCCAGAAGTCTTTGCAAAAGTAATCCTTGCAGCATCCCATGGTATTTGTCACAGAGAAAATTAAACAGAGAGGTTAAGTGACTTTCCCAAGGCCACAGAGGGTATCTGTGTCAGAGCTGTAATGAGAGTGCTAATTCTTCCTCTCTCTTGAAGAGTATGATAATGCTTACTCAACTGGTGAAAAAGAGGAAACTTATTTTAGCTGTATTTCAGGAGAAATGTCTTCGCTACAAAGAAAGTATCCTATTCTGGAGAGCTATAGAAATTCCTGGGAAATTGTTTTAGGGTGTGAGTAGAAAAGAATCCAGGAGAGAGTTAAATCAGACATCGGAAAGCACAGTATTAGGGCCACTTTTGTTTTCTTTGTAACTTACTGACCTAAATTTGCCAATGACATAAAATTAGAGAAGGAGGATAAAGCCAGTACAGAGCAAATACATTCAAAATGATCTGGATAGATTCAGCTTAGAGTCTGGTAAGTAGCTTAGTCAGCTCAGTTGTACAGAAGTGCAGAGTAATAAGATTAAGAACCAAAAATAACCAGAGAGCATATAGCCAAAATAAAACACAACAAAAATAATTCAAAAAAGACTAGTGTAGATACTTTTCACTGTATATGGGGGAACAGAGGCAGCCTCATTAGGGACCACTGTACAAGAACTGTTTAGCTTTATAGAACAGTGGAGGAGAAATCCTCAACTTACTTTCCTTCCTTATCCACTGAGGCCTGCATTCAGAAGGATGTTTAAGCATATGGATAACTTTAAGCATAGGAGCAGTCCCATTGACTGCAACAGGATTTAATGGGACTGCTTGAATGATTAAAGCTCTGCACATGCTGAAGAACCTGAGTTAGGGCCTTACCATCTGATCCACAGTATGTGAAAGAGGACAGGAGATCTGCATAGCTATCGATCTTCTGTTCCCACAACTTTCCCATCTCCCCTCTACACCGCAGCCCAGTATGATACTGTGAAGGCAGATTTCTTTTCCCCTGTTCCATAGGCGGAGGGTGAGAAGGTCCAATACAACCCATTGAAGTATGTAGGCCAGATTCAGCAGTTGACTTGTGCACTGGAAGTGTTATATAATGAACAGTTGTAGGAGAAACACAAGGAATAGCCATGTGCAGTGATTAGGGTGACCAGGTGTCCCGATTTTATAGGGATAGTCCCGATTTTTTGGGTCTTTTTCTTATATAAGCTCCTATTACCCTCCCACCCCCGTCCCGATTTTTCACACTTGCTGTCTGGTCACCCTAGCAGTGATGCATTTACCTGGGGTTAGAGGGCTCGTAGCATGAGGCAACAGTAAATTAGGGGAACACCCAGAGTTCAAAAGAGGGAGAAAATGAATATCCAGATGATTTATTATTTGTTAACAAACAGGACAGCCTCTACCCAAAATAGCTTACGAGTTTAATAATATTTTTCAATTCTCATTACCATTTGACTTCACAATGTGATGTTATGAGGCACTAATAGCTTTCTGATTACTAGAACATTGTGACCAATGCATTCTCGCATATCCTTGATGATCTGTTTGCCAAAATTGATGCCAGTATGATACGCAGCCAACAGAGGTTGAGGCAAACATTTTATTACTTACTACTGTCCCTTCTGTACTACTGGAGTAGGCGGTGGGCAATAAGTTTTTATCCTTAGCAAAGGGTGTTAATTTATCTCTGTCTCTATCCCTTCATAGGATTAAGCCCTTTCCAATGCAGATGAGATGCAGTTGTAAGTTTTGAAGAGTGGTTGGTTCCTCTAGCAACTTTTAAAACATCTTTTTATGTTTCAGCTATCAGAAGCCCGAGTCAGCTTCAAGTCGGATAAAAGTATCCTCACTGAATTATTGGGGCATTCAAAGATAGATGACACTATTACACATCAGTTTTCTTGACCAACAATCCTTTATCCAAATGATTAAAGAACCAGTTAGCCTCAGTGGTGTTCAAGTTCGGTTTATTACTTATATATTTGAGAGAGACTTTCTACAGGGTGGAGGAATTATACCAAGCATTTCCAGCCTATTATGTACTGGCAAAATAACTCTTTGATTGGACTTGTTCAAGTAATGACAGCAAGATTTAAAACAGGGTTGACACAAGAAAATGTAGTGTAAGAAGACCATTCTGTGTCTTCATCTGTCAACTAAAAGTATATTGAATTTTGCAGAGCAAATTCAAATAAAAGTGCTGAGATTAAAAGTGTTAAAGCATCAACAGCGAGATCAGAATCCCTCCTAAAATTAGATTAATCCTCCTCAGGGCCAGAAAAACCTTATTATCTTGATATGGCTTGATCAATCATTGCAAGACAATTATTTTAACAAGTTAAACTAGTGCGTTTGATTTGATACAGAGAAAGTTAGACCATTTGTGTTTTTCCCCTTTGGTTGGTATGAAAATAGAGTGTATGAGGTCCAGACAGTATAGAGCATAAAGTGAAACAGACGCATTACAACTTTCATTGTGACAAACAAGCCATAAAGTCTATCTATAAACTTTAATAAAGTCCTCATTTGAGCAAGAAAAGTTTGCATTATATTGAATTGTGAAGTACAACAGTAACTCTTGTCATTTTGTAGCTTATTGACTCTGAACATATTTACCACTGGTTTTATCTTTTTATTTCCAGGTACTTAATTCCAGGTACCATTTTTCTTACAGCAATAATAATACTTTGCATTTCAGTAGTGCCTACTTTCTGAGGATCTCAAAGCATTTTCTGAATATTTACAAGTTACACATCATCTCTGCAAAGTAGGTAAGAGTATTAACCTTTTGGTGCCTTATTTCCACATCTGTACAATAAAGATAATACTGATTTAAGAATGGTCAGAGGAGAACTCTGTGGCAGAACTAGAAATGGACCCCAGATCTCTGGACACCCCATTCCAATGTATTAGCCTAGACAATAATATCCTCAATGCTCAAAATGAACATATGTTTTGTTCATTTAATAGCTTTTAAACATACTTATTTATTTTTCATTTGAGGGTTTGTTTCCCTTAAATACCTAAAACATTTCTTTGCATTTTTTATGGTTTCTATTTAGGCTTTTGTGAAGCAAAATTTCTCAAATTTGCAACCATTTTATGAGTGTTTGCAACCATTTTGAAGTGTCAGTGATTTGGCTTTGAATACAAATTTTTTTGCACAGGTGCTTTGCCTAGAAATTTAATTCTAAGAGAAAACATAGTCTTGTGTCAAAGAAACTAGATTCCAAGTGGTAATCTTACAAAAGGGAGAGCAAATCTAAGCATAATATCCAAATAAAATAAGTGTGATTTGTATTGTATGTCATCCACGAGCCTTACTAGACAGGTAGTTCTGCTTTAAAAAAAAAATACCCTTTGAAAGTATCATATTACTTTCAATGGGGAGTTCTGATTAAAAATTGATGATATAGTATGGAATCAATATAGAAGCCAATTGGGAGTTCTGCTTAAAAAATGATGGATAATATGGTCCCAAGTGAGTGAATGCAATTACTCTCTACCATAATTGCCTTCAAGTGATCATTACAAAAAATGAAGACTTTTTTTAAGTTACAGTGTAAGAGCATGTAACTTTGACAATTTCAATAAAATAAAATAAAATAAACTCTTCATATCAAATTTAATTTGAAAATTACTCCTGTGTTGGGCTATTGCAGGATATATTTTTCCTTGAGCATATTATCAAGTTATAAATTCTTGAAAACTGGGGTTTCATACACTGAAAACATTAACAATTGTGGTACTAGAGACAGTACTGAAATAAATGGCTTCATAGTTCCATGAAGGACCACTGGTATCAGATAACCATACATAAATAATAAATTTAACATTCCGTATTGGTACAATTCCCACATAGTTCTTCAGGTTTTATTAACCCAGGCAACTCAGAATAATTATGATAAACAGACATTGTCATTACAAATCAGCAGAAATTTGATAAGATTAAATATAATGCAATACATATTCCTTGCCAGCAGATTCAGTATAATAAATTACCCTTAAGTTTCAGAATGAGGCTTTGCTCAATTATACAAAATGGATCCATTTTTAAGGGTGCTTATTTAAATGCAAAACAGACTTTATGAGAATGGTAAACTTGATTAAAATCCCTCTTCAAGAGTAAATAACAAACAACAATATCAAATACTCACAGGCCATAACTATCCTATTAATAATATACTTTATTGTTCAGATGTAATTGTAAGGTCTTAATGATATGGTAGCTCTAATCGACTTTAAAAAATTAGAAATTAACTCTGAAGCCTGCCAATGTGACTGAAATACACACTCTCATGTGCAACTTGCATTTCTTACTGAAAAACATTGCATCAGATTTTGAAGGTTAATGCTTTTAGTATGTGACACATATCCATTTCTCCATCCTTGATTTCATCTTCTCTAGATTTTCTTGTTATTTTATTTATTATTATTGTATTATAGTAGTGCCTAGATACTCCAACTAGTACTGGGGACCCATGAGTTATACTCTGTACAAAATAAAAGACAGTCCCTGTCCCAAAGAGCTCGAACTCTAAGCAGGAAATTTTCAAAGGCACAATTGAGAATTGGATGTCCAACTGCTCATTTTGTAGGGTGACCATATTTCCCTATGCTGAATACGGGACACCTGGTAAAATTACTCATATTCAAGCGAGTTTAATGGCAATCAGTCAGAACTATGCAGTACAAACATTCAAATTAACATCAAGTTGACTGAGTCCATGTTAAAAAGAAATATTGCGTAGTTGGATTCTTTTTATTTACCTTCTTATCTTTGAGGCTTTAGGGTTCACAATGGGAGGGGTGACACACACACTCCCATATACCTCTCTCACATGGGTGTGGGGGGGGGGCAGACTCTCCCTTCCCTGCCCAGTGCTCTCCACCCTCCATGCCTGGCTGGGCCCCCAGGATGGACCCGCCTCTCCTGGTACCTGGTGCTGCGTCTTCCGGAGGCCACATGGGCAGGGGGGATGCAGGGTCACATGCCTCCCCCCCCCACCCAGATTTCTGCCAGGCTTCACATCAGAATGTGGCCATCAGCAACCTTTTGGCACTGTGCAGGAGGGAAGGGATGGGAGATGCTTCCAGCCACAGGAGGAGGGGGGAAAGGATGGCCTGGCCCCTGTCTTTGCAGAGTTCATCTCTTTCCTCTCCAGGCCTCTGCTCCCTTGTGGCTGGAAGCAGCTTATTCCTTCCTGCCTGTACAGTGTCCAAAGGCAGCTAACACTTCTAGGCTGCTGCTTGTCACTGACATAGCCCAGCCGCCTCCGGTCCCACAGCTACAGCGCCTGGAAGGGGTTAAGACGTAAGGACGCATTGTGAACCAGGGACCACGGAACCTGATTGCAGGGGCTTCAGTGAACCCGGACAGAGAGGTGACTCAGCAGGGGAAGGTGTCTAGGGGATGGAGCAGCCCCGCGCTCCCTGAGGGCAGGACCTGGGTGAGGGGGGGTGAACAGGGTGCTAAGCCCTGGCCAGGGGGCTGCTTTGGATCCTGCAGGTTTGGGGCATGAATAGGCTGGAAATTGCTTCCTCCCCCACTCCAGATCTTAACTGAGGGGCGGAGAGGCTTCCCCATGCCAGCGCTGTGTGGGGCTTTGGCACATGCAGGGCTTGGCTCCTGGCCAGCACCCTGGGCCGGAGGGTCTTGGACTTTCCTGGGGCATCGGCCCAACCAGAGGTAGTAGGGGAAGGAAGGAGCCGGCCGGCCAGGCTATTGGTGAGCTGAGTTCTCCGACCAGGGGCTGGTTCTCTGTATGGTACAGGGAGTGGGATGCATCCCACAGGGGGTGTGTGAAGGGGCAAAGCAGAGAGAGGACAGCGAGAGGGGGAGCAGATAAAGGGCCGATGGGTGGGCAGCAGTGGCAACAGGTAACCAGCTTCCGCCTGGCACCTGCCCGCACTCACCAGCCACCGCAGCTCACAGAAAATATGGGACAATTTGCCTGTTTTTAAGAAAAAAGTTGGGACACCTGCAGGAGGGCTTAAATACAGGACTGTCCCTTTAAAAATTGGACATCTGGTTACCCTACCATTTTGCCTTTCAAAATCTCTTCTACTCCCAAATAGATAAGACAGACGAAGTATGGGATAAAGAAAGTAGTTTACAGAGGGGGAATTGAGACAGAAATTAAGAGACATGCTCAAGGGCAAACAGAAAGTCTGTTATATAGTCTCTGTGGTCACCCCATCTCAAAAAAAAAAAGATATTTTAGAATTGGAAAAGGTACAGAGAAGGGCAACAAAAATGATGAGGGGTATGGAACAGCTTCCGTATGAGGAGAGACTAAAAAGACTGGGACTGTTCAGCTTGGAAAAGAGATGACTAGGAGGAGCTATGACAGAGGTCTGTTAAAATCATGACTGGTGTGGAGAAAGGAAATAAGGACGTGTTATTTACTCCTTCACATAATGCAAGAACAAGGGGTTGCCCAATGAAATTCATAGGCAGCCGGTTTAAAACAAACATAAGGAAGTATTTATTCACACAGTGCGCAGTCAAGCTGTGGAACTCACTGCCAGGTAATGTTGTGAAGGCCAAAACTATAAGGGGGTTCAAAAAAGAACTAAAGTTTATGGAGGATAGGTCCATCAGTGGTTATTAGTCAAGATGGTCCGGGAGGCAACTCCATGCTCTAAAGT
Source organism: Terrapene triunguis (assembly GCF_002925995.2). Lineage (NCBI taxonomy): Eukaryota > Metazoa > Chordata > Testudines > Emydidae > Terrapene > Terrapene triunguis. The sequence continues at coordinate 1,082,843 of NW_020698242.1, read as the reverse complement.
GTCGCTAGCCTCTGATTGCCAGAAGCTGGGCGTAGACGACAGGGGATGGATCTCTTGATGATTGCCTGTTCTGTTCATTCCCTCTGGGGCACGTGGCATTGGCCACTGTCAGAAGACAGGATACTGGGCTAGATGGACCATTAGTCTGACCCAGTATGGTCTTTCTTATGTTCTTAAAGCCTGGAACTGAAATCTAATCTCCCGAGTCCCAGTCCAGTCCCTGAACCACAAGATCGTCCTTAATCTCCTTGTATATTTTTCTGTAAATGTCAGGCCATTTTTTCATTCTCTTGAGAACAAAATCTAACCCACAGTACTTGGTTTCTCTAATGTTGGGAAGAGAGGAAACACTTAAAACATGATGCATCTGTGCAGCAGTTGTACCGGATTCCAACCCATGTGTTCTTATCATCACTACCGAGGGGAGCTCTAAATGCATCCATCAGTTCACAACAGCCCCACTGGGGCATGACCTGCTGAACTGGGAGTGTAATTAGGCACAACAGACTTCTTGTGCATCTAGCTCCCAGTTTAGCAAAGCACGGTAACACATGCTTAAGTGTTTTGCTCAAATGGGACCAGAATCATAGAATCATAGAATATCAGGGTTGGAAGGGACCTCAGGAGGTCATCTAGTCCAGAATGACTTTGGCAATAGGACCTAGGGGAGTCTGTGGCTCTTTTTTTTAAAAAAAAAAAGCTGTATGGCCACATGCTAACAAAAGACAAAGATCAAACAGAAGACATAAGATGTACAACGATCATTCAAAATCCAGCAAAAGGTACATGAAATGATCATCTTCCATTTATGGTCACTGCACTTTGACCCGTAATGGATGCATTAGTGTACATTTCCCCAGAACCCTAATTTATCCTGTCTTATGCTGGCCCCATGTACTCTTCCATGGCTCAGTATAGCACAGGCAGGCTTTAGCCTAGCTCTTTACCAACTGTAATATAGTAGGACTTAACTATTTCCCTTAAAACTCAGCATAATGTATTTATATGGAAACGTCATTAAAATCAGAAATGTGTGTTGATATATATTAAAACAGAAGTTTAGAGTTATTTACCTTATGGTATCCGTAACTCCTATTGTGTTTGGTAAATCCTACTGCCTACTAGCAACTCCACAATTGTGCTGTTGCACATTTAGTCCAACAGCCTGCCACTTTCCATGAGTACTAAAATTACCTGATTTTTTTTTTCAAAACCAGCGTTAATAGGTAAATTAAAGAAAAGTTGAGCAAGATAGGTAAGCTATGTGTCTCCCACTTTAATTAGATATGCAGGTTTTTAAAAAAAAATGTGAGACTTTAAAAGCTTGGCCCTAAGGTTATAACAGGAAAGAAAAGCTTTGTATGTACTCCCATGAAAGATATTGTGAAAGAAATTGAACATCAAAAGCTACATTTAAGTTACATTGTCATTAAGCTTCTTCTAAGAACAGACAGATGTCTGGAAATTCAACGTTAACACTGACAATCCATCTTCAACTCAATCCCATATGAAATATAAAGAAAGGACCTGGAGTATCAGTTTAATTCAGAATTTCTAGGCTTTTCTTCTTTTGTATTATAACCTTAATGTTATTTAAATGTATATCTTGTATTTCATTTCCTTTATAATCTTCCATTAAAGTGTGTTATTAATTCACTAGACAGAAATAACTCTAAAGGTTTGTGGATATACATATTTGGGATCCGCTAAATTCATATAGAGTTTTTACAGATTAGCCTGTTTAAACACATTTTTCCTGTGTGAATTGTATGTAGCTCAAGAGGCACAATTCATACTCAGATGCCAAACACTCCAATGGTCAGAAGTGGGGCTTGTCTTAAGGCGTGGCTCAGACGTTTAGCCACCACGGCAGTTCATGGGGATCAGATTTGTGATTTTCACCACAATAGGGCAGGCCTTTACCGATTCAATTGAAGAACTCTTTTACCTGTCAGAAAGTAGTAGGCTATTATACTTTCTGGGCTTAGACATTAAAGGGAAATATATACCAAGCCAGTATATTACATTTGGATTCTGTCTCTAATAGTTAAACATTATCAATCATATTTTTAGAGGCAGCTTCTAATCTAGCTTCCACAGTGTTACATATTTGATATTTGTTAATACTGATTAGGGCATGCAAAAACATGAAATACAGAGAGAGATTTTAAAAGGCAGACCTTGTTTTAATTAAGTCAACCTTTATGGGAGAGGCTAATCTCTTCCCTAAACACCAAGTTTTTATTCGTGTTAAATGGCCTCATGCCATACCAATATTCATGGTCACTCCACTTCAGCATAGCCCCTAGGATTCAGATCCCCTTTCAATCCTCTCACCCTCCCCTCTTGAAATGGAATGAGAATACACATGCAGGGTACCTCAGTCTGCAAAGACTAACAGTCTCCCTTCCTCCCTACAGGCTAATAGGATCCACTAGTCATCACCCTAGTCTCATGTCTACCTCAGGGAGCCAATCCCTTTGAGCCTCTCACCCGTGCTGGACACCAGACCCAAGTTGCAATGAAAGTACAAACTCTGCTTATTAAATTTACTATAGCACTCTCCATGGAGCTTGAAGAATAGAGCACAGCCTGCAGGAGGGAAGAGACTGGAGTAGGCACCAGGAAGTCAGTTTCTGTGCACAACGCTAGAATGCTAGTTGCGGTTGCAGCACTTCTGCACTTCTCTTTAGAGCTCATACACACGAACATTTAGGCCTGGTTTACACTACAAAGTTAGGTTGACGTAAGACAGTTTATGTCGAGCTAACTGTGTAAGCATCTTCACTGAAGTGTACCTCCTGCGGATTTAACTCCCCCATTACACTGACCTAATAATTCCACCTCCACAAGAGGTGTCGGAATTAGATTGATGTAGTTAGGTCAACGCAGTTTCCATGTAGACACAACGTTGTCTATATCGCCTGTGGCTGCCTTTGACAGCCAGAACCCTGCACCCCAGGGCTGACAGCTGGAGCCCCACCGCCCCAGCCATGACAGCTCAAGCTGTCCGACCTTGGCAGTAGGGCTCCAGCTATCAGTGCCCCCTTAAGTCTATGTAAGCACTGGGGTGACCAGATTACATGAACAATATATCGGGACACATGGGGGGGGGCAGGTCCGGAGCGCCTCCGAAGCAAAAAAAAAAAAGCCAGAATATCAGGACAAGTGGCATCCCGACCATACATCTGTCGGAACATGGGACAAATGACTGAATATCGGGATGGTCCTGATTTTATCGGGACGTCTGGTCACCATAAAGCACAACTGGGAAGGACACACACCGCTGACAGAAGGAGCATACTGTGGACATGAAGAGCTGATTTAATTACTGCAGTGGCTGCAGGTCGACCTAACTTAAATCGACTTAATTATATAGTATAGACACGCCCTTAGTCTACATCTGCACTGCAAGCGAGAGATGTGATTCTGCTGCTTGTGTACACAAGTTCACGCTAGCTCTCTTCGAGCTAGCATGGGTATAAAAAGCAGTGTAGAGGCAGTAGCACGAGTAGCAACAGAGGATGCATGGCTGAGCTGTGCCAAGTAGAAACCCACCTGACACTGGTGAATATGTACTTAGTGCAACTTAGCCAAGCCTCTGCTACCGCTACTCATGCGACAGCACCTACACTGCTATTTACACATGTGTTAGCTCAGTGAGAGCTAGCATGAGTGTGTGTACATGAGCAGGGGAACCAAACTCCTAGCTCGTAGTGCAGATGTAGCCTTAGTTCATGGCAAGCCAAGGTGTGAATTTACTCCGCACTAGCCTGCTGCTCAGTAAGTGCCCATGTGGACCCTGCTGCCTAGGATTGCCATCTGTCCAGGATCATCCCTTTTTTGAGGTAGCTGTCCCAGGAAATCTGAAAGACAGCTCAGGATGAACTGCCAGCTGTCCAGTTTTATGGGCTTGGGATTATCCCAGATGTCCCATTTTTTTATACCTCAGAGGTGTCAAATCTACTGCTGCCGCACACTAAAATTTCCTTAGTGGGCTTTGATCTACCCTACTTTGGAACAAGATCAGGTTAAACACTCTAGGGAATTTTTAGTGAGCAGCTGCGGGGTTCACACAGACTCTTACTGTGCTGCAGGCTAGCAGTTAGCATGGGCTCATGTTCTTACCCAGAAGGCACTATGTGAAACACTAATTTTAAATACCTGTCCTTACTTCTTACTAACCTAAAACCAAGCCATCAGGATGCTGTGAGGAAGGTAACACTTTCCAAAGAGAAACATTACTACTTGATCTCCAAAAATGTGGTCTGACCCACAACCTCTTATAAAACCCGTTCAAACTGTATCTCAACTATACGACATGGAACAGCAACAGTAGCAGGGTGGCTGTGTCCCTAGAAGGGCTTTCATACAGCGGGGAGTAAGGGGGCACATGCACAAGAGCGAATCAGCTCTCCCCTTCTTTACTGTCTCCCTACCATGGCAGGAGAAGATGGAGACATTCTGTAATACATTCTGGGCAGGTGTGGAGAGGAAGGTGCTGGAGCAGCCAATCCTGCATCTTAATCCAGGGGTTATCCCTATTGGTCCAGTCAAACTGTACTCCCAGCCCCTCTGCTGAACCGCAGAGAGGGGGCAGGGGGTATTGTGGAAGTGCTCTGAAGTTGTAGTCAGTAGTGGGGCTCCATCACACTAAGCACTTGCACAGACCCATAGGGAGACATTGCTCCAGCCCACTCACAGACAAGACACAGCAAATGAGGGCAAAAAAGAGTCGGAGGCAAGGGGGACAAAACAGAAATGGGTCTTGAGACATATGAAGGAGAAGCAGGTAGTGACTTTTCAGGTCAGCTCATGGAAACTTTCAGGGTGAAATTCTAGCCCAATGAAGTTTTGCTATTGACTTCAATTAGGGTAGGATTTCACTGTCTACACATGTAGCAGCAACAAGGGAGGTACTACAAAGATGATTGTGGCAGAAGTGACAAATCCTACCTTGTTGTTAAAATAATGAAAGTAAGATCGGACTCCGGCCCATGGGTACGTAGGCATCTAACTACTTGACTTTTATAAATAAATGCCCAGGTTTGAAAGTGTAAAAATATATTTGTTCATGTTGGGAGGCCTGATTGAAGTCAGTTGGAAAATGTGGCCCGGAAATTATGGAAATCCAGAGAGCTGATCAAAAAATGGAAATACTTTTCCATGAAATGTTTTGAATTAAAAAAAATCATTTCAATAGAAATTTCACAAGATTTTTTCCAATTTTGATAAAATGTCATGAAATATTTCATTTCCATTGGATTCAAAACAAAAATGTTAATTTCAGTTCAAATTCAACAGACTCATTTTTTCTTTTTCTTTTCAGTTTTTGAGACAGGAATCAAAAAACAATCTTGAAAATTTTCTATTCAAACAAACAGTGAACAAAACAATTCATTTTAAGTAGTGTCACAGAACCACTGAACATTTTGAATTTTTTACATTTTTTGCATGTTTGAATAATTTGAAAAGTCAATTTTCATCAAAAAATCTCATTTGAAACATGTTGGTTATCTAAAGTAATCAGCTCTTTAATTGGAAAAAAACATTATTGCCTTTCGCTTGTAAATTTGAGTGCATCCTATTCAGTTTGATGTGTGTACTTTAGGCTTTGCCAAAGCCCATAAAAATCAATGGAAAGGTTCCTACTGACTTTAGTGGATTTTGGGTTAGGCCTAATTAAAAATGACAATTTTGCCACTTTGGTCAATAACGTAAAATAGAATCAACAGAAAAATATAACATGGTTTATTTTCTGTAATTGGGGAAAAAAAAGTACACATAGTTATAAATAAAGCTATTTATAAATGTATATATATTTATATTTAAAATTAAACATCTTTTTAATTTACTACTTCCCTATTCCTTCTTTTAGTGATGATAATCTTTTTTTCTTGGAGTATTTTATAGCAGGTTTCCTCATTTCACCACTGGTACTGAGTGATCCTTTCCGTCTTCATTCAACAATCACATATGATTGGATACAAGAGAATATAACTGTTACAGCACTCCTCACACAGACAGGGCCATATTCATGTAAAAGCAGACTCAAACACACTAGGGAATTGTTAGTGTGTGGCAGCAGACTCCATACAGATATATAGAGCGTGGCAAGCTAGTGTGGGGTAGATTTGCTATGAACTAAAGTATTTGTGTAGACAAGCCCTTTGTTATCTGAGTTATCTGTTGTATTAACAGTAACAATGAAGTTAGTCTGACTTCATTTACACTGGTAAAAGTGAAAGAAGAACTTGTCTCATTGTGTAGAAATCAAAAAATTATGTTCTGAAAATTCATCTCTCAATTGATTTTATATCGCTGTCTCTAAATAATAGGGGTTTCTTTTAATAAAAATGACAACCTAAATGCCTGCTATGGATGATTAAATTTTTATTTCTATCACCTAATTAGTTTTTGAAGGAAAAAGGCTGGGATACCTCATTAAAACCCATAGAAGATATACAAGAAAAACTGAAAGAAAAATAAAGGCCAGTTGCATAGAAGTGTGATATCTGCAAAAAGTGCCAAATTACAAGCAGGTTTACCCATTTAAGTGGCCAAGTTAAACAGCTCCCTTTGGGTTTTGACTGACTGGGGCCCAGGTTGGCACCAGCTGTGTTTTGAAGTAGAAGAGCATTTATAGGGTAACCCTGTAACTATTTTTGCTGCTGTCACACTTCTCTATGGCTGACCTGCTTCGGTTTTATTTTGTTTTGTTTTTCATTTCCTAGCATGTAGGTTTTGTACAGATTGAATGTTTGTCACAGTTTATAGATACATAACTAACATTTCCAGAGGCCTGGCAATGATATATGTCTGGCATGTGATTTCACAAAACATTGAAGGCTATGAATTTTTTTTATTAGTTGGTATGTCATTGTGAGAGATGGACTTTAATTTGTCAATAATCCACTCCTGATACAAAGCAGAAATGCAGGTAAGAGGCAGCTATGCAATATAATGTAAATACAGTCGCTTTAAAGACAGAGCGATCTTGCTCAATCCAATAGCTACAGTCAAGGACAACGGCTAAGCCAGGAGCCAGTTACCTTAACCCTTTAAACTGACTAAAGTGTGGGAAAAATTAAAGGGGACTTTGAAATGCTAGGTTTTTGAGAGAGGAAATTGAAAAATGCCCCCAGAGTTAGATTGGCAGAGGAGATGAACAACTTGGAGGACAATAAACATTGTAAGGAGAACAAAGACTATTACCCTTCCAGTCAGCTAGTCTATGTGATCAAATGTGACATTGCAGAAAAGCTGACGTAATATTTTTCTGATACAATAATTAAGCCTGTCACATATTTGCATTCAAAACGGATCACAGAGGTGTGTGTATGGGAGACACCAAAAATCAGAAGATGTCATTTTTCAATTCTGAGGCTGGGTGGCTCAGAATTGAACTGTATCTAATTCTTCGGTGTCACAGTTTAGGAAAGATGTGGATAAATTCGAGAGAGTCCAGAGGAGAGCAATAAAAATGATAAAACAGAAAACCTGATCTATGAGAAAAGATTTAAAAACTGGGCATGTTTAGTTGGGGGGGGGGCGGAGATGGGGGTGTTACCTGATAGTCTACAGATATGCCAAGGGCTCTTATAAAGAGAATGGTGAGCAGTTGTTCTCCATGTCCACTGAAGATAGGATGAAAAGAAAAGGCCTTAATCTGCAGCAAGGAAGATTTAGGTTAGATATTAGGAAAAGCTTTCTAACTATAAAGGTAGTTAAGTTCTGGAATAGGCGTCCACAGGTAGTTGTGGAATCTCCATCACTGGAGGTTTTTAAGAAGAGGTGGGACAAACACCTGTCAGGGATGGCCTAAGTTTACTTTGTCCTGCCTCAGTGCAGGGGGCTGGAATTGGTGACCTCTCAAGGTTCCTCCCAGCCCTACATTTCTATGATTCTATGAAAAAGAAAGGAGAAAAACAAGAGCACATTTTAGAAATATATAGTCTTTTTTTTTTAAATTCCTTGTAAGTAAAGCTAAGGGAACCCAGTGAGATGAGCATTGCAGAGAGCCAGTCTCACTAAGTCATGAATATTTCTTTTGTTTTTTAATTTGATTGTCACTTTCTGATCTTAATAAATCTCACATTTTAATTAGACCATTTGAGTCTTAGGCTATTTGGCAATTTCATGCAGACCACCTTGGAGAGATGAAAAAACCTTCAACTTCTACAAAGAGATAGCAAAGAAGTTATCTGGAGTTTACATGGTCAAAGGAGCATGGTGAAAGGAAGGAAGCCTGTCCCATAAGGAATGATGTTTCCATGGCTCGGGTCCATCAGAAATGCATAAAAGACCACTGGTGAGAACCAAGTTTAAGAAGCAAATAGTACCAATTGTGTACTTAAACTAAGTTATTGCTACAATGTCATTTCTAAACTGCAAGCATCTATCCAAGGATCCAAATTATTACTGATGTAGCAGCATCAGAAAAGCAGATGTACTTGGTTTTTTAAAGAAGAGAAACATTTTGGTGTTTCAAGTTTTTATTCTGAAATCCTATGCACAAGCAAAATTTTGTTTAATGTAAAAAAATAAATGCATAGTAGTATTTTGTCCTATCCCCTTTCATTTAATACTTGCCAAGATGGCTGTCAAAACTGAAGAGCATTTTTTTCTCAATAGCCTTGTCTTTCACAAATCACAATGTTGTTGATAATCCCCTACCAGCTGCATAAATCTCCTCTCTTATATTTGGAAAACTAACTTGCTTAATAAGTATATTCTAGGTGTTTGGGGAAACATCTCACAGTGGAAAATAGACGATGAGCACTTGGATCCTGGGCTTTACAAAAAAACACAGGCGGTTCTTTTATTGCTACTAAACCCAGGATTATTTTTCAGTAAACAGCAATACTAATACCAGAGCTAAGGAAACCAATGTTTAAGCATATAATCCATTCGGTTTATGAGTCAGAAATCTGATAGAATCAAACACATGGCAGTTACTGCTCATTTTAACCCTTTCAGTGACTTGCGTGCTGTATGCATTGGTAAAGAACAGTATAAATAATGTGAACAGGAATTCATAAATTCTACTAAGAAAGGAAGGGGGCTATCTCAGAGGGTTTTTTTTATAGCATTATGTTAATATAATAGACTGTTGCAGACAAATAGGTTAAATAAAACACCATTTTGGAGTACAAATCTACAATGCATTTCCTTTTTGGAATGTTAGTACCTCCTTCCAAATGGACATAGCTCATATATATTTACAAACCATGGAGCAGATCATCCTGTCAGACAGATACGAGATGAAATCTGGACTTGGATTTTAAAAAAAGAGGATTCTAAAGGCTCCTAAAACTATGCTCCTCAGTAAGTGGCCTGATGTTCAAAAGTGCTCAGCACTCAAGTGGGAGCTGCTGGGTGCTCATAATTTTTAAAATTGAGTTACTTCTTTAGGCCCAACATTAGGTACCTCATTTCTGAAAACCTTGGCCCTGGCTAGTATGTGTAGTGGAACATAGCTTATGAGATATCATCCTTCTTTTTGCTAAGGCTCCCAATGCTTTTCTGTGCACACATTGTGCAGCTGAGCTCAACAGGCTTACACAAGCAGCTACCTGGTGAAGGCAGAAGGATTGAGCTAAATCCCATTTAATTCAATGGGATTTGAATGGGACTCAGAGTCAGAAGATAGCTCCTTTTTGATAATTTCCAGTGGCAATTCAAGCAGGAGCTGATACTCAGCGTTTCAGCATGAATAACCATTTCATGGCTTCCATCACCTTCAGAAAGGGAAGCTGTGTCCTGGGGGAAGCAGCGAAGGAGGGAGAAGTGTAGAGAGGCAGAACCCCTCTATTAATGGCTGGTCTGTGTCCCATCCATAAGGTTTCAAACCCCTCCCCTGAGAATTGAGCTTGGTTATTGTTGGCTTCAGACTGATATAAATGTGCTTGCTTCCCATTGATTTTGCACAGGAAATGATGATTTAACCTCATGCATCAGTAAAGCACATGACTATAAATGATTAATCTTAATTCCTCATTGACTTTCCCTTATTAATTCCCTATAGATTCTGGTTAAAAGACTTTTCAACCTTGTTAAATTATTTTAAACCTTTTAAATATCTGTTTTCATAAAGGAGACAAATCAGTTTCCTTTGTAATTAAATACATTTTAATTCTAATAATGAAGACTTCACTTCAGCTTGCTTTGAAAGTTTCACTCTTATTTTTTGTGACCTTGCTTGGTTGGGTGCCATTGATATGAACAAGAAGATTCAATACTTATAGTACAGAAAGTGACAGGTTGGAAGCAAGCAGAAAACATATTTCTTTAGACTTACCAGAGGTCCAGTCATTCATAGCTAGCTAGTAATAGGACCAGCTCTGAACACAAACAGTGGTAGAGCAATCAATACACAGAATCACTTAAGGCAGAAGGTTGTAAAGAAAGCCCCCATCCTGGTTCATAGACCCTCACTGTACCTGTCATATGACAAGGATAATGAATCATTATTCTCTTTTCCCATTTTCACATTACTGGATTTTGCTATTATCTCAGATACTGAGGCTTTTATTGATCTCTCAAAGCATAGCCCTTCAAAAATTATCCTCTTTTATTTCATTGAAGGAAAGGCTGCAAACTAGAAGTGTGAGAAAACATTCATAAAACAGTCTTAATTAATAATAGAGGATCCAATGCTGAGGTGATGTGTAAGGAAGTGTAGCAGCGGTAGCCTTACGGGTGCTTTTGGAATCCAAGGTGGCAGCTGTGACTTGTACTACTTATTTTCTTCTGTGATTAGCAAGGATGTTACAGGTTTTCCTTGCTTGTGCTGACCTCACCACAGTCATCCATGCCACGGTCACTTCCAGGTTGGATTACTGCCATGTACTCTTCTTTGGGCTATTCTGAAGAATCAATGAGATGTTCCAGATAGAGTTGGGAACTTCTGAGATGTCAACAATTTTCCCATTCCCTGCTGTGATAAAACTGAGGCCTTTAGAGACTGTTTTTCATGAAGAGAGAAAGACACCCCATACCAGAATAGTTTAATGGGATGTTTTAGAGCTAGGTTCAAGCCCTGCTTTGGAGCAGGGATTTGAATCCTGGTCTTCTGCAGCCTAAGTGAGTATGCTGGCCACAAGGCTATGTTGTATCCTGGGCTAGGTTTCCTTTGTTGGAGCAGTCCCACTTTGTATAAATAGTTAAATATGAATCAGGGCAGGGAGAGAACATGTCATTATAGCTCAGTATTTAGGGCTCTCACCTGTGCTGTGTGAGATCCAGGTTCAAGTCCCTGCTCCCATGCATAGTTATTTATACAAAGTGGAACAGCTCCAACAGGAGACAGTGAAAGAGACCTACCCCAGAATAGCTCATAATCTGTTGGTTAAGGATGTGGGAGACTGAGATTCAAGTTCCTGGTCTGAATCAGGCAAGAGGAGGGACTTTAAGCAGAATAATTCACATCCCTGACAAGTGTCCTAGTCACTGAGTTATTCGGAGTTGCGGAAGGGTGTGTCTCTTTGGTTTTGACTAGCAATTCTATCCGAACCAGAGAAACCTTTCCCAGTTAAAGCATTATTGAAACTCATACAATTCCACAAAAAGGTTTGGTTTCAACTAATTGACATTTTCTGATGAAATCTTTTTTGTTGGAAAACTCCCAACCAGGTACTGCATATTCCATGGACGACTGGTTTATGGGCAACAAGTGGGGGTTGAGATCAGGCCCCTATTTTTTTTATTTTTTTTTTTTTTCTTTAACTGTGCAAGTATGTCATTTACATGTACAATTAGCCATCCAATTGGCAAGCTGTGCATTCATCAACTGCACATACACATCATGCATGTAATGGCGCATGTATTTTTTGTAAGATAATTTTGCAAATCAGGCCCACTGTGCCAAATCTCTACAAGAAAAATCTATTTTATCAGTTGTATGGGACATTTTGGGGGGAAATTAAAGCAAATCCTTTATGGTGCTATTTTAAAAGTGAACAAGAATGAAATGCATTTTCCTTGTTAAATAACTAAAATCTACTCTAACATACTCATGTTATAACTATTTTAATGGCTTTAATTTGTTTCTATTGTTCTGTATGTCAAAAGCATATTACTGCTGGCTTACACCTCTTTGGGAATAGATATTTTCCCCAGTGAGTTGCATGTTTTTCAATTCATTTTGACAGAAGCTTGTTGAATTTGTAGATGGTGGCATAATATCTATTTACTTCTTATTGTTAAGGTCAGCATCAAGATTTCATGTCCTCAATAGCTTGTTAGTATTGATATTACAGGCTTCTCACTGTAAAATATCACATACTTTGCTGTTAATGACTTTTTCTCCTAGCTGATACCATAAATGTTCCAATCAAAAGAGAATGACAAGCATGTTGGCAGCCAGTATATTAGTCTTCATTTAAAATTTTAATTAGGCTTCTTCCAGTCAGTTTTCTCCAATATTCTGGTAGTGCAATGGGCATACTGATAAATGTAGCCCAACTTTGGACAGTAACCGTGTTCTAATTAAAAGTTTGGAGGGTTTTGGGGGGGGGGGTATTTTTGTTTTTGTCTTTTGGAGTGTTGACTTTTTTCACTTTAGTTGGAATTGTTTTCATCAAAAAAGCATTAAAACTGGTCCCTATGCCTGATTATTGCCTTCAACCTTATCTTGTAAATGAGGAAAACAAGCAATCAGCAGTAAATCTCAGAATCCCCTAATATGTGATTTGTTGCCTATTAGATACACAGATGCTCCAAGTATTGTAGAAGAAAATAAAAAAGCTACTGATTAATCATTCAAAAGATAAAGGCATAAAAGATGGAAGTTCTATCTTATCTGAATGCTGGTAAGTAAAGTAAATCAGATTAAAGAAGGAATGTTCGCCTCTTATCCCTTAGACTTGGTGAAATCTGGGTTTATCTGTAGAGAGTCAGCTATATTTGTGCTTCAAAATCCAAACATCTGTTTTCAGGGAATGTTTTCTTTTTTTATTAACTTCCATCACAACCTTGCATCTGTGCAGTAATTCTATATCAGAGTTCTAAAGATTTTAAACATATAACATATGACAGAGATCAACCCAATAGCAAGGTTCAGTGGTCATTTCTGAATATGAAGGAAAAAACAGATAAAGCAAGAACAGAATATTAGCGGGGAGTAAAATTACATGCACTGCACGATACTTAATTTCTATGGGGGACATGTCCCTTTAATGTCTACGTGAGATAATGTGGATGCATCTTCATGATATCATGGTACTTCATGTCACCTTCATTGGAAACAATGGCATATGGCATGCAATGGTAAACAAAGACTTATACCACAATATGGCCCATGGGCAATGTGATAATTTGGAGAATCTGTCTATGACCAATTTATGAATTCTATTTGAGATTATGAATGCCCTGAATATGTCTATGTCAGACTGCAAACTCCATTGTGATTGTAAAGTTGGTCTTTACCTTCTTGCTGTCTTTTTCTTTCATCTTGGCCTAAAATTCAATGGGGGTGGTGGCACAGGGCTAACAATTCTGAGGCATTAAACTTTGTCCATTGTCCATTTAATGGAGTACTCTTGGACAAAGAGATGGCTACTGCTCAGGGGAAACCAGTTTTTCAAACCTGTATTGCAAAGGAGTGGTAGCTAAACAATGGATTACCTGGGAAAGGATCTTTGAAAACCAGATAAGGCTGATCAGCCATGTCACCTGCCAAAGGGGACTGGAGGTTATAAAAGAGAGGGTATCCCACTAGCCATTTTAGAGAGAGAAGGAGAAGAGAGACCAGAGAGACTCCGTGTTTGGAGGAGAAGCCAGAGGGCAAGAGGACAGGGGGTAGAGGAGGGATCCTGGAGCTTTTGAGGACCCTGACATAAGCCTAAAGAATGTCAGGAGTGGTGAGGGAAATGAGTACAAGTGTGTTTATTGTTTTGCCTAGATCTGTGTATGTCTCACACTATCTAAGAGTAATTGTGTTTAGAAGCCTTTGCAAAGCCTATCTGTGTGTCTGTTTGCTTCACCTATCACATGACCCTGAAGTATTAAACTGTAAACCCATAGTGCCCACAAGTTTGGAATTCTGGGAGAAGTGTGCTTAAGTAACTGGAGAGTCAGTACTGGTCCTGGGAGCCTAAGGCAGCTGGACTGCATAGTCCCATTTCAGTGAAGGGATAACAGGGTGTGTGCTAAGGAAGTATGACAGAGGCCAGGGGGAGAGAGAGTGGTGCAGCTTATTGAGACCCAGGGAAGCATAAAAGCACATGGATGCAGCCTATGGAATCTCAGTCACAACAGCTTGGTGAGTGTCCAGCAGAGGGAGGACATGGCAGGCAAATAATGGCTCTTGCTGGCTAAAGACAAACCTAATTTCTGTAATTATGTAAAATGATTCATTTCCCAGAGAGAAAGCTCAAAAACATAAACCAAAGTAGAAAGAATGAATTGTCACTGAGATGAGACAAACAGCTTTTTAAGACCAAGTAAGTATTATAACATGGATTTATGTCTGAGGGTCATTAAACATGTGGGTGATATTTCCTTTTCTGTTGTGATCTATATAGTACATTTTTAGATAATCCTGTATGCAAAAAAATTACAAATCTAATTTTCATGGACTCAGTGAGGAATATTTGCCTTCAAGTTAAAATGAACATAATAATAAGTTGCAAGGCCGTGGAGGTTCAGGCACAATATTTCAAAGAAACTGAAATATTGCTTGTAGTTATTGGCTTTGTGAAAGGGCTATAATTATGCCAGTATTTTTAAACATGGGTTCTAATTTAACAAATAGTTAAGCCCATGCTTAACTTTATGAACTCGGAATAGTCCCACTGAGCTCAATGCCATTGGTGCCAAATATATGCACCAATTCCATATTTAGGCAGCTAATAAAAATGGCCTGATTCTCTGAAATGTTGATCACTCACAGCTCCCATAGATTTAGGTGCCTAACTTCAAGCACTGAAGTTTGAACATTTTGATTTTGGCTCCGTTGAAGTCAATGGGAGTTTGGGACTTCAATGGAGACAATGTGCTAATTCTTTTCACTTTAATTTTCAGCTAACGAATTTTCTTTGTATTTGGTTTATGTTTCCTTGGTGCACTAAAATATGCTTATTGATAAGGTATTTTATTATTGTATGTCACCAGCATGAGGCAAAGAAGCAAAGAGATGCCTTACCCTGAAGGTCTTCCAAGTCTAAAAGGCAGACAAAGAAGACAGGAAAATCAAGGGCAGGGAATAGCTTAGTGAATGTAGTGCTTATTGCCATTATAGCAAAAGAGAGATTTGGAGAGAGATTTGAAAGAGGGAATTGGCGGTTGCTTGGCAAACGGGGATTGAGAGGTTACTACCTTAAAATATATATTTGCACGTGGTATATTAAAATATGGACTGTCCTCATAATGGAAATATTTCATGGCAAGTAAGTACACAAGAGAAGTGCCAAAAAAGGATTGTATTTAGAAATTTGGTCACCCTTTTTAGTGTACTCAGAAGAGTGGGGCTCTCCAACAAGCAAGCCAGAATCTTTAGCCAGGTTATTTGAATATTAACTTGATCCTGAATAAGTAATAAGTAATGTACGATGTAGAATGTTAATGTTTTATTGTGACTTTGCCTTAATAAGAAAAGAAAAGAAAAGAAAAAAGCAGGTAGGTCCTGATTGCTGAATTGTATCAACTGAGAGAAGAGATGTCTCCTAAGAAATATAATGTCAACCTATCTTATTAATTATTTGAAAACATAAAGTTACTAGGTTTACTAGGTTCCTTCAGTTTCATGCAATGTTTGGAGATGAGGTTTGGGCATATTAGTTTCACTTTTTAATATGTTCTTTCTTTTATTTCATTCTTCTCTTTATTTATACTATTGATTATGTTTATTTCATCTGCCTGCAGGATCTTCCACTGTTTGGTCTTATTATTATTTTCTGTGACAGGGAATAACACTGTTTGTTTGTAAGCCAGGATTTAGTTAGTTAGTTAGCTTGTTTGTTCATTGGCTGTATATCTCTGAGCACATTATTTGCTGCCCAGATATGTATATTTTTATTTGAAAATACTATAACAATTAAATTACCCAAATGTTAACCTGTAACAAAGTTCAGTTTAAAAAAAAATCAAACTAAGTCAGAAAAAAGCATAACTTGGTGACCCTTCACTTAGACATATATGGACTAGGACAGAGGGTCTCATATTACGATTCTTGGACCACTGGTGATTCATGGAAAACTGACCGGTCATATGGAGCTGGCTATTCTTCTTATTTTCACATGCTATATTAAATTAAGACTTTCATAATGTTACTTTTCCATGTAAGAAACTGTAGTTGACCCAGGGAACATGTGTTTGCAAATGGGAGATGAGATGGTTCAAAACATCATTAATGGAAAGGAAGGTGTTTCATGAGATGATCTCCCTACACTTTCTACTCTTACACTATGAAAATCCTGAGAAAATCCTGGCTGGTATAAGTACTTGTTAACCCTTATAATCTCGGCTTGATATGTAACTCTGTTCCATTGTAAGCCTTTTCTCTTATTTCCATGGCTGATGCTGATCATTCTTCTCAGACTCTTAATTGATTACTCTTTTCCTCTCATAATATCTTCCTCAGCTACTCTTTGTGTATTTTTTGTGGGGTTGGGGGTTGTTTAATGCTGTCCATTGTGGGTGATTTGGCTCCTCTGAATACTATATGGGTGAGAGAAAAAAAGATGAAGGAAATAGCTATCCTGTCCATTGTCAATGGGAACCTACTTTTCAAAGGTATTTAGTGCCTAAAAAAGCAGATAGTTGCCTAGTGGGATTTTCAAAAGTAGCTAAGCAGATGAGGTGTTTAACTCCCATTGAAAATCTGGCCCTAGAACAGCACCTAAAAGAATGTAAAGTGTTGGTGCAGGCTGGCAAATGAGGCAAGAAGTCATAGCAGAGAATTCCAAGAACCCTTTGTCCTTTATTCCTCTCCCTTCATACCAAAGCCTCAGAGAACCAATCATCCTGCAGTAGTAGCTAATGCTATGCTTGGTTTAACTGGTTTAACTGCAGTCCAAACAACCTGCCTCTAACTTCTATAGAGAGTGTAATAGTGCCTCCGAATTGGGACGGAAGTGGAAAGGGTGCCCCTGCTGCAATCACTGATCCAGTTTTGGAAGAGGATTTATTACTGTAGTTTGTGCAAGTGGGCATCTCAACACTTCACTATAAGACATGTGAGGATAATCTCCACAAAAGATATCTGGTTGTCTATCTAGCAGATACAAATGCCTATGTGTCAGACCTACACAGCTGTACTCCAGATGGAATGAGACATAGGTTCTTATGCTTAGCAACCTGTATGTTAGTTGCTTTATTATTGGTAGGTTGGGGTGGAGAGGACAAAGAGAAAGAAATGATACTTGGTAACTGGAAGAAAAATAAAGTTCTGCCCCTCTTTCTGTGCATTTAATCTCTTTTATGTTATGGTGATTCTGCTGAATGCTGATGAGATATGTTGTGTGATGCCAGTCTTTTTTTGTTTTCTTTTATATCAGCTAGCTCACTAATTAAACATAGAGTTCATGTGTGCAAAAATAATGCAAACCCCTGCTCAGGTTCATTCGCTAGGGATTGTTAGTATTACAATCCTGGCTTCCTTGATTACTGAAAGCATTGCTATAGATACCAACGATAATAAATGACCTCTGCAGTACTGTATATCCCACTGTAGCCATGACTGTGCTAGCTAAAGAGCTTAGTAACGGGAGACGGGATTAACTCATGAGAGGGCAAAGTTCTGAGCCTTTAAACTTTCAGAAAATGTTTTCTTTTGGAGGTTTAGTGGAATATCAAAGTGATGGAGTTGTACATTGTTCTTTCTTTTCAAGTGGATTTAAAAAGAATTGGGGAAAAGTCAAAACCTTTAACTTGAGGGGGAGGAGGGTATCCTGGGATGTTTTCACTTATTTAGCTTCTCAGTGTGGGATCAAAAGTATTCCAATAATTTCTATGGTGTTTAAGTAGAAGTGCTGCTGACAACCTCACATCCACGGCATACAGTACTTCTGCCTCCACACAGGGAAAATAGCAGTGTTCCATGGGTAATTTCCCACTTCTACCTGCTGTTAGCAAAACTGGCCGTTTCTTTAAAGCTGAAGCCACATCAGATTGCATTGTATTCGCATTGTTACTTTATGGCACGTATGACAGGTAACCCACAGCAATAAGACAGGCATGTTATTCTAAAAACAGACCCCATGCTGTTTTCTTCTAACTGCATGTGAGGTATTCTGCAGTATGAAGTCTCTGCTGCCTGGAGGTAGGTGAAGTGGTTCCTAAAAATGTGGCACATTTGCAAGTTTAGGCATATGATAGAGTAGTACTTTTTTGGGCCATCAAATGAAATTAATAGGTAGCAGGTTTAAAACGAATAAAAGGAAGTTCTTCTTCACACAGCGCACAGTCAACTTGTGGAACACCTTGTCTGAGGAGGTTGTGAAGGCTAGGACTATAAGCGGGTTTAAAAGAGAACTGGATAAATTCATGGAGGTTAAGTCCATTAATGGCTATTAACCAGGCTGGGTAAGGAATGGTGTCCTTAGCCTCTGTTTATCAGAGGGTCGTGATGGACGGACAGCAGGAGAGAGATCACTTGATCATTACCTGTTAGGTTCATTCCCTCTGGGACACCTGGCATTGGCCACTCTCTGTAGATAGGATACTGGGCTGGATGGACCTTTGGTCTGACCCAGTATGGCCATTCTTATGTTCTTATCTGTAGTAACCCTCCCTCTTTTGAATATAGCGAAGACTGGATTCTAGCACTCTTACTTGCACTCTGGTATCTTACTCTGCAAATAATGCCACTGAAATCAATGGTGTTACTCACATAGTAAGGTAATAGCATGAATAAGGGTAGCAAAATATGGCCCTAAATTATTTTTCTGATGCCATCTTGCTTTGGGCCCAATTGTGGAACCAGTACTCAGAGTGAGGAGCACTCTCTTTCATATTAGTCCCAAAGACTTGAATTTAATGGTACAACTCATACTAATGTTTGCTAATGTGAGGAAGGGATGAACCTTCCTCACATTGAATCTAGACATTGTGGTCTATTACACTTATTACTAAGTAACTGACATAAAAGATTATATTTAAATATCTCGCGGCCAGTAATCAGGTTACCCTGATGGGCCGCAGGTTGTCCACCATTGCCTTACATGTAACTTTCATGTCTCTTTGCAATTAATTATATTGAGCTGTGCTCCATCATGTAATATAGCACCACTCAGGGACAATTCCAACTTGCTTCATTCCCACTAGTATCCCTACTAAAGTTAACGGGACTATTTGTACAAGGAGAACAGAATTCGGTCATGGGTGTCATACAGCATTGATCCACTGTATAGAAGATGTAGAGAAAATTGAAAGGTTTTACCAGCAGCAATGGAGTTTTTACATTTTTAAATAAAAAAATCACATGAGACATTTTTCTCTGAGTAGGATCAGCAGAACATTAAGTAGAGTAGCTTTTATTACCACTACCCACCATCTAATATGTGATCTCTAATCAGGCTTCTTTATTTTATATTTTTGTAAGCTCAAGAACTATTCAAATTACCATCACTAGATGAAGAATTTCATGCCCTTTAAGACTCTTACTCTACTCATTTAAAGATAAAGAACTTCTCCAGGAAGTTTTCCAAATTTGCAAAAGCCTCTAGATAGCTGTAATTTTAATGAGTGACTGGGCAGATGGAACACTTCTATATTTTTTCACCTCTTTGTAGCTACATGTTAAATAGAGTCTTTTATATTACGTTTGAATTTCTTTCATATTTGAAACTAACTCCACATGAAATTCTAGCCTTCTCAAGCTACTTTACCATTCGGACTCAAAGCAGAGTAATTTTTACTGCCGCTGCTTCTTCCTTTGTTCACTTGTCTTTCCATCAGGCTCTCCATTAGTTTGATAGGACTGCTATGATTTTTACTGCTGGTATTATGTATGGACTGTTTAAATAATTTGTGATTCTGCAAAACATATTTGCACATATTTTTAAATGTTAAAAACTCATCTCATATAAGTAATTGCACAAAATAATCCAGGGTAAAATGCACAGTAATTCAGTTTTGGGAACGTAATCCATTTGCAGTTATAAAAAAATATTTGTTGGTAAGGTTTTTTTTTTTTTTTTTCTGTGAATACATGG
The DNA here is from genome assembly GCF_002925995.2 of Terrapene triunguis. Taxonomy (NCBI): domain Eukaryota; kingdom Metazoa; phylum Chordata; order Testudines; family Emydidae; genus Terrapene; species Terrapene triunguis. The sequence goes on along the minus strand of NW_020698242.1, from coordinate 1,062,687 downwards.
ACATTTTCTCAGTGTGGAAATGAAGAGGAGACCAAAATGTAATATACCAGATACACACTTTATTAGACATTAATAATTAAATTGAGATATGTAATAAATTTTATATGGACAAATCTTGATTACCTGGGTTGTGCACTGATGAATTCCATGGAATCCTCCCCTCAGACCATAGGTTAGTGGCAAATATACAACTGCTGCAAACCTGACCTACTAAGCTGAAGACCCAGTAGAGACTCAACTGTGCTTCTAGCCACAAAACTCCCATCTTCAGACAAATGAAACGAATCCCTGTAGATTTGGAAATCCAGAATGGTGCCTTTCCATCCTATAACATTCCACAACAAACAAGGCCATTCATAACCATGGAGTTTGCTGGTAAGATTTGCCCCTATGCTAATAAACAATGAGTTAAAGTTTTCTATGAACCAATAGTATAAAATTATGAAAGATTGTTGTATGTTTCATACTTTGTACATTGACTATATAGAAGGTTCTAAATAAGAACATCACATTATTTTCAAATGATTATTTAACTGGCTCTTTTGAAACATTTGTGGTGAAAACAGAATACTTGTTGAAAGTTTTGTCTCTTCAGTTGTTGGAATTACTCTGTTGTCCACAGTCAGGCAAAACCCCCATTCAAGTCAAAATGGGAGAAAAAAATTACTTAATTAGTTCAGATCCTAAATATCACTTCTACTTAAGTTTGGTTTTAGAACAAGGATAATGTTCAAAGTGGTGCAAAGGAAGAGGGGATATTATCTTATAGGGATGAATTCACTTATGCCTAGTTGAAACAGTCTTCCTATTTCTAATTAGAATAACCAGTGAAAATGTATTAAATATCATGGGAAAAATTCTGTGCAATCCTCTTGACCCTAGAAAGATCACACAGGGCATACATTGCAAAATTGGGCACAATGTGATAGAACATGTCTGGATTTGTATGTACATTGTAAATGGTATGTCCTATTCTTTTACCTAGTGCCTTATTTTACTACTTTTCAGTCCATAGAATCTCAATGGGACATAGCTACATGATAAGCTAACTCTTTAGTACAAATGCCCAGGTTTCATTGGCACATATCAAAGATGTTTACATCGCCTGCTCATATTCATATCAGCCTCATGAATAGTCAAGATCAAAAGTATTGTAGTTTTGCAGTTAATTCCTTGTGACACCTTGGAAATGTAAGAAGAAGCTTCAATACAATACAACCGTTATCCACAATCCGAAGTAATGCTTAGCATTTTACGTTGTTAAGCCATAAGATGCAACTCAGCATAATACATCTTTAACTGGATGGGATTGTTTGATGTCTGATACTATCATAACAAAATAAAACAAACCAGCTCTATCAACCAGTGTTTATTGGTTTAATGGTTTGTAAAATCTCTACTTAAATCATATTCTAAAGTAAAAGATTAGGCATTATAGCTTTTATACATGAAAAATATTTCTTCTGTATTCTGTAGGCTTAAGAGGAAAGCCACTATCAAGGCATGTTTTACATTCTATTATACTTGCTGAGGCTATCAAGAGTCTTAATTTTTTTCAGGCCCCAGTTCATAGATTATAAAACCAGAATGGATCACTGTGATCATCTAGTCTGATCTCCTGCATAATGGTTCATGTAACTTCCCTGAATTAGTTTCTGTTTGAACTAGAAAATCAAGCAATTTTGTTTTAAAAATTGCCAGTGATAGAGAATCTACCACAACTCTAGGTAAGTTGTTCCAGTAGTTTATTACTCTCTCTGTTGACAACTGGCACCTTATTTCCAATCTGAGTTTGCCAGTTTTACAAGGTAATTTATTCACATACTTAAAGTTAGGCACATTTATCTTGTTGAGGTGAAAATGCTTAATGTTTGCCATATATTAAGTACCTTGCAAAATCAAGGCCTTTGCCCCTTTGATTTTATATTTCTGAATGGCACAAGCATTCTTTTCACAAATGTTCTATCTACAATATAATGTATAGTACTTACACCTCATGGTATCTCAACAAAGAGCTAACATTCTAAACTTTTAATACCAAAAAAAGTGATTTCTTTAGCAATAAGATAATACAAAAACCCTGAGAACTTCCCGTACCACTGATGAGTAGGTTTGGATATTAGAAGCTACAAGAATGGAAACCAACATTTTAATCCAAAATTATTTTGGCAAGAAAAAGCAGAGTAGATCAAGGATTTATAATGTTTCTGAACTGCCAAGCTTACACTAGCTGCTGCTTTTATTAATTAGTTTGGGATAGACTGGATAGGTTTTAATTTTCTCTAATGTTGTAGCATATATGGGGTAAGAACCTGCACCATGTAAGTCAGTGGCAAAACCACCGTTTACTTCAAAGGTAGAGTGGAAGATTGAGTGTATGTTTACTAGTGAAATATAAATACACCTCTACCTCGATATAGCGCTGTCCCCGGGAGCCAAAAAATCTTACCGCGTTATAGGTGAAACTGCGTTATATTGAACATGATTTGATCCACCGGAGTGCGCAGCCCTGCCCCCCCTGAGCACTGCTTTACCGCGTTATATCTGAAATCATGTTATATCGCAGGGGTCGGCAACGTTCGGCACGCGGCTCACCAGGGTAAGCACCCTAGCAGGCCGGGCCAGTTTATTTACCTGCTGACGCAGCAGGTTCGGCCGATCGCGGCCCCCACTCGCCGCGGTTCGCCGTCCCGGGCCAATGGGGGCGGCGGGAAACCACGGCCAGCACATCCCTCGGCCCATGCCGCTTCTCGCTGCCCCCATTGGCCCGGGACAGCGAACCGCAGCCAGTGGAGGCCGCGATTGGCCTAACCTGCCGCATCAGCAGGTAAATAAACTGGCCCGGCCTGCTAGGGTGCTTACCCTGGCGAGCCGTGTGCCGAACGTTGCCGACCCCTGGTGTAGGGCAAAGCTGGAAATGGCAATGTGGCTTCAGTTTGTCTGAATCAGTTAACATAGATGAATTTTGGGTTAATCGGTTAAAGAGATGAATTAAAACAGATGTTTGTGGATGTCAATAGATAGATTTGCAATTGCAGTATTTTGCAGCATTCAGGGAAATTACATTGCAGCATCAGCCAATATTAACAATCTTGCACCTTGAGAGGCCTTGTCTATACTGTAACATAACAGTGTTTTTATAATCAGGTTGTGACATTTCCATCGATCTTGACAATACAACAGACATGGTTGAGCTGAGTTCACACAACCGCTTTTTTCCTAATGGTTATGTGTCAGACATATTTGTGTATCCACGTCTACCACTCTGCCTAGTTATGTTTGCATCAGTCCATTCTAGGAAACCTGGGCACCTACCTTATAATGCCTCAGCATGTGAAAAAGTGCCCAGAGGAATGCATAGAGTGGCACTAGCAGCATATGGGTCAATGCACTGTGTAATATTCAGACATCATGGTGATGATAAGAATCTAGGTAGATATCACAGAGAATGCTGGGAGAAAGGAGGACAGGCCAACCTAGTTACCCAGCAAGGGCCACAACTGTGAATTTTCATCCTGCTAGAATACTGGGGAAAATACAATGTTGACTGTTTACAGGAAAAACTGGTTGCATTCATACATCTTAAAAAGAATATTCTTTAATTGATACACTCAACATTTTCCTTTATATCAATCTAGACCATTTTTTCTGTTGATATCATCCCAGCTGAGGATCTCTTTTTTCTGTCTACCAGCATAATAACAGTGTTGTGACAAGGTTGCTGGAAGACAAGCATGTGCCAGACTACCCTGCTGGCAGGTATTTATTACACATGGTTAGCTGCCATGACTGCTAAACTTTTGTTGCCAGTGGTCACAAACTGAGTTTAATACCAGCATGTTATTAGCCAGTTACCAACTTGGTTATAATGCAGAAAGGTCAATATGCAGAGGCAATAGTTCTGGTTGTACTTTGCAGTTGCAATATTGCCCCATGCTTTGGGGGCAGTACCCTTCGGCAGCTGGATGCATGGAAGTATGTTTTAGTCACTTCTCATCTAAACCTAAAAAGGGAAGATTAATCTTTTCAATGCGGAAAAAGTGGAATTTACTGAATACTAAAGGATTTTTCTACTTTTCGCAAAAGTACAATTCAAATCTAAGACAATGAAAAGGTACTGTAGCAGGATAGCAGGATCTCTGACTTTATATAAGGATGAAAGGATTTTTTCGTGACCAATGCTGTCAGCTGGGGTTAGAATCCTGACTAAAGAAGCTGAGTAAATTCTGCTAACTGTGGCAGGAGTGGCTTTTTAAATAGAGGATATAAGACAAGTGTGAGTGACTTTGGTCAGTGGAAACTAGGGGCAGAGACCAGAAGATCCTGCAGGAAGCATGAAGAACAGTCAAGCTGGGGCAGAAAGCTAGGCTGTGAATTCTGTTCTGTAGTTTTCATTTGCATTATCAATAAAGCTAAACACCAAGAAGGGGGATAGTTTGAGATTATACAGCATGAGCACATTTTATTTGGAGAAGAGGGCCATCTGCTCAAAGGTACCCATATATCAATTGTAGATTAATATAACAGTAAGTTCACTTCAGACTTCACAGCTGCTTTAGTGAAATTCACATTATTTATAATAAATGATAATATCCAAATAAGGCTAAACTTTAAGGCTAGAACTGTGCAAAACGTGGTGGTATCAGTTTCCATTTGTTCTTGCAAACATTTTCCTTTCTTTGAAATGTTATACTATTCCACTTAAGATGATGTGGAATTTCCTCTTCATAACCATTTCTAAATACTAATTGTATTATGGTTGCCTCTCAGTCTGTCTCCAATGTCATCTCTTGAATCAACTTCTTCTTAGGTTGCGGCTAACAATAGATGCTTATGTATATGTTCTAAGTCATGTTAAAGTGAAATTGAAATGTTGAGTCTGAAGACAGTCCACCAGGAATGTTAAGGATGGTGGTGCTTCATTACATGCCCTTTGAAGTAACAGAGGTACCGCAGAATGACTGTTGTTGAAAGTTTTCCTTGATTATTATTTCTACTGCCAGACTTTTAAACCATACAATATCAGCTTTCTTCAGATTTTGCTTCTTAGTTCCTTTTATGGTAAAGCTTAATACTGCGAACATATGGAGCAGTTGAAGGGCTGCCAAATATTTAAATGACAAGGTTATAAATATACAGAGAGCAAGGATTTTTTCCCTTCCCTTAATGTATAGTTCTGTTGGTTTGAGCCAAAGCAGACAATAAATCAGAATGTATAACTTGTTCAGTCATTAACTTCATAGATTTATGAAGTTTTTCTGAGTCCATGTTAACTATGAGGGAATTCTAGGGTAATTTTCATGCAGGGAGATTGATGTTCAGAGACAACAGAAAAATGTTTTCCAATGGGTCCTATGCAAATTCCAGAGGCCAGGATCAGATTCTTTTCCCCCTTGTACCCTCACCCTGATCTGTGCACAGAGAACAATTTCCATCTGCTGACATTCCCCTCTGTCTTCTCTGTGTTGCTGTCTCTGTTCCAAACCTGTGGAAGATGTTCCAAACTCTGTGGGCCAGGGGAGGAGGCTCTGTGGGCCAGGGGACTGGGCAATGCCCCAGGGGCACATTTCCCCCTCTGGAATTGTATTATCTTTTCCACGGAACAGCTCCTCTTCCCCCCCCATTCTTCCTCCCAAGTGTCCATAACCCAGGAGGTATGTCCCTGGAGCCATTGTTCTCACATATCCCCTGGGATTTGCCAGATTTGAAAGGGGGCCCCACAAACCTGGCACCCAAAACAGGAGAGCCAAGAAGGAATTCCGCAAGGGACTCCTCAAGAGACTTCCTCCTTTACAGCATCCCTCCCCCCCGCACACACACATGCACCGGCTTTCCATGTCAAGGGAGTTGTTAGCCATAGAACCTAGGTCACTAAGGACCTGATTCTTGTTTATACTGAGGTCACTTTACACTTTTCTGGCACTGTAAAGGGGCCTAAAAATGAGTTTACGTGTAGTTTACTGCAACTTTAAGACACCTCTATTCTATTCTTTACAGGTTCTTATACTGCCATCATTCCCATAATATCTGAATGCCTTCCAGTAGTGCATTAAGAGATGCAACTCGCCTCTCCTCTCTGATCCTCTCCTCGGGGGGGAACTGAATGTGCACTCTAATGTTTTGTTTTGGTAGGTTTGTTAAGGTTTGGGTTTTTAAATGTACACCCTGCTATGTGTATGTTAGAGAAGGCAGATCAAAACTTGCACCTTGCACTGGTAGTGTCAGTGATAGCCCGAAATTCCTAGGGGAAACTTGTACCATAGTTTCGTATTGGCCCCCAGAAAGCTCTGTCTCCTACACAGGCGAGCCTTGTCATTATGGTAGAAAGAGCCATATGAAGCAGCCTTAGTGCAGCTGAGAATCAGATTTGGACGGTGCCATTAATTTCAATGGGATGGCCCATGGAGTAAAGTACTAGTCCATGTGAAAAAGGGTGGCACACTTGAGCCCAAAGACAGTCAACAGGGACTAGTTTCAGAAACAACTGTTATACAAAACTTCACTCCAGCTGTAGGATATGTGTACTTTGGAAAGCAATAAAGTCTGCTTAGTAAAATCCAGCATATGTGATCTGCACTTTTGCTCTCATAATGCACTATACTATTTTGGACATCAGATTTTGTGATTACGTTTAATCAAAATATTGGGATTGAAAGGCTCTTACATTTTATCATCAGGATGTTTTAGAAGTGGAGGGAGTTTTTGTTTACATGTGTCTACCACTTGCCAATGTTTTTTGTGGCCCCTCATTACGAGCACTGCTACTACTATTACAATTACTAGTGTAGTGAGCTCATGCCATCACCACGAAGAGCTAAAATAGAGCTGTGCTCCATCCAGGAACATAGGTATGCTAGAACCAGTTCTCAAAAAAAAAAAAAAAAAAAGCATTATTATTTGCAAACAAATGGCTAAAAATGCAAACATTTTAGCTTACAATTGTTACTTGTCCCTTTGACTGCCAATCCTCCGCTGCACAGGTCTTCGTTGCTGCTTGCTAATATCCACTGAAATCAGTTGGAATGTCAGCATATACCTGTTACACTCAGCAAGCAGCATGGCAATTACACTATACTAGGGAGCAAGACTGGCCTTGTGGCTAAGGCATCTGGTTAGGTTCAATATGTGGGTCTACCACAGATTTCCTGCATGACCCTGAGCAAGTCATGTTCTCAATTGCCCATCTGCACAATAGGGGTGCTCATCCTTCCTTTACATCATAAGAATGTTGCAAGCCTAAATTAATTAATAGTGTTTTTCCTTTGGCAGAGTCGTAGCTGAAATTCAGGGCCTTGTAAGGTGGTTTCCATGTGGATGAGAAACTAGTGACCCAGAGGAAGTTTATTTTCTTAGTGCAATCTGTTTATTTACCAAAATATACAGCAGTCTTCTTTCCTAAACAGCAGCAGGAACCTTCTGTACTGGCACCTCTGCCTTATCCCTTGAAACAGCCCTCTTGCCTTTACTTCTCTCCAGGGATCCACACAGACTCACTGGAAAACATAGACTGTCTGTGCTGACTCACAATAGCTTTGTCACAGCCCGGGCCTTGGAGTTTGAAACATAGCAATCCCCTTTAGCTGCCCTGTGGTCTGCCTGGTCTTTCCAGGGGGTCCTGGGTATTAGCCCCCTTCTTTAGCCCAGGCTATTTTGTTTGTTTGTTTGTTTACACACAGGAGTTTCACCGAGTACCTAATACGCCCATGTACTTTAGTGAGATCTTTGATTGCCTATGTTTCCGGCCTCTTTCCTAACCATGTATTTGTGAGATGCTGGGAAAGCATGGTATTTTAATTATCAGTAATTGCACTTTTTCTGCATAAAGAAACATTTCCAACCTCCAACCTCCCTCCAAATTTCTCCTTCCTGCTGTCCAGCCACCCAGAGAGAGGTGAAAATATTATTTTCAATTTATGTAGAAACTGGTTGGAAAAAAAACATACATTAAAAGGCATTGGGTGAGATCCTCACCTTGCTCTGGTCCCTTTGTGCCAAATTAAGGGCTGTGACAGCATAAAGGGCTCCTAAAAACCTTGGTTGTGGCTGAAGGAGCTCTCCCCCTCCCCCCGTGCAGGAACCGGAGGGATTGGGACCAGGGCCAGCTCTAGGCACCAGCATTCCAAGCATGTGCTTGGGGTGGCCCTTTTCAAGGGGCGGCATTCTGGATCTTTGGGGGTGGCACTTTTCAAGGGGCGGCACTCCGACCTTTTTTTTTTGCTTCGGCGGTGGCACTCTGGCCTTTTTTGTTTGTTTGTTTGGGGTGGCAAAAAACCTGGAGCCGGCCCTGACTGGGGCATTCCTTCAGTCAGCACTATAGAGATTCTGGGCAGTGGTGTACCTTCCAGGGCAGCCCCAGGGATGTTCAAGTTATTCTGGGGGGCGTCTCCAGCCACCTCCCTCCGCCAAGCAGCCCAGGATCAAAGATGTCTTTAAAGCCAGGGTAAACACACCTCCTCTTGTGCTGTGAGTTCTGTATGGTGCACAGCACAGAACCTCAGCCATTGTTCTTTCAGTAGGTTGCCGTGTAATTAGTGTTACCATTAGAAGTTTTGCCAGCATTTTATGTTCCATTTTTGTATGTAAGGGAATGATAAAAGAGTTAAGAGTTATGTGCCTGCGTGGATTATGTGCTTAGAGGACTGTAACTAGATCTGTGTGCAATTTGGATTTGGTTTGCAAGTGGGTTAGCAATTTTGGGGGAGGCAGGTCTGCGTGTATCCGCCCGGCCTCAGTTTTGTTTGGAGTTTCAGATTCAAACAAAACTGAGAACTCAGCTCAGACTGCCAACTCTTCCTGTCTTGGGGATGAAACTATGCAAAACGTCCATATTTAGTTTAGTTTTGACTGCCTACTATAAATCCCTACTCATATTCCAGGAGGAGCTTTAAGATTCACTCCACTCTTGGCCCAGCTTCCTTTGAAACATTTATTAATTTCAAACCCTTTTGTACCTCATGCCAAGAGTTAGCTTGTAACAAAACTTGATATGAGGAAAGAAAAGGGCAGTTTTGCTTCTTTTTATGTTCCATGATGAAAGTCTGAGAAAGCTCTTATTGTGACAATGGAACAGCCAGAATAAGTAAGAGTGAAGTTTGATTTTTTTGTTTTGGTTTGGTTTTTTTTGTTTAAAGAAGTCAAATCACTTTGAGCCAAATCTTGAAAACCTGCCTCAGGTACTCCCATTTCCCTTCAGGCAAACTCCCACTGATTTCAATGAACTTTTCTTGAGTAAATGCTAATGAAAAACTCACTCAGTACTGCAGGATTTGTCTCTTAGAAGCTTTTGTCGAGACGAGTGTATATAGAACTGTATCACAAACCAGATTACAGTGTAAATAACCTTTAGAATGCTTTCCCGGAGAAAGATCTCACCGCATGCGCATACATTACCTACCGCAAGACACACACATTACTAAAAATAATAGCCTCAAACTATACTCGTGTCATTTGTTCATTATTTAGTCTATTACCTCTGAAATGAGGCTGCAGCTCTCAGTCCTTTCTTGTGCTACTCTGAACATGCACAGAGCTGTTTATTAATGGCTCTTTTGTTTAAGAGGGATGACAGTGTAAGCTTAGTGGAAGACTTGAAGCTGCTCAGCAGCTAGGAAACAGCTACTTGGTGGTGTTTAACATTTGAAATCACTCCATGACCAAAGCTCAGCTACCTATAAATTATAGTGAATGTTGAAAAGCAGTCCTCAGCCAAATAGATCTCTATGCTTGTAAATGTAAATTCTGTTTGTTAACACTCAATGGTTGTAGCTGTATTTTCAGGCTACAGAAAAATGTTATATTCCATTAATCATTTTGGCCTGGATCCACCCTTCCTGCAATAAAATCTACAGGAGGAGCATCAGTCTGGGGAAGGAATTCTCTATGAGGAAGCCCATCACAGAATTCCTTTTCTGTCTGTTGGGATTCGCTCGTTGGAATAAATTGTGTGGCCATCCCTAGACCTGAAGAAGGGAATTCAGGGCATCTTATGAAGGCTGTTTGTTTGCCTCTGCTCCAGTTTTGGCCCCTGTCACACCCTGATCCCTGGTTAACTAGCTGAAATGATGCCATGCTACCTGTGGCTACCACAGTCCCCACTCCAGCTCTACCGAAAAGAGTGCAACTGGAGACTTTGCTATATCGTCTGGGCTTAGTTCCTTGGGCTCAGAGAAGGGAATAAGGCTCAGTCCTCAAAGATATTTAGAGGCCTAACTCTAATTTCAATGGGAGTTAGGTGCCTAAATATCTTAGAGGATCTGGGCCTAAGTGTGTATCCCCTACTCTACCATTGTTTTCTTCTTCTCTCCTCAGTCCTACCCCATCACTCTGCATGGACCTTGACCTATGGAACAACTTCCACAGCAGCCAGAGAAGGCAGAATGGTACCATGGAAGAGACCGATTTCTCACCCCCATTCCTCTATTGGGATGGGGGAAAGGAGATCTTTACAAGGAGGGGACCCTTCACAAGCAAATCTAGGGGAAATTATTTGGGTCATTATTTTGAGCCTGTTTTATCTTGGTTAAAAAGTGTCTCTGAATTTGTGAATTATTCCATTGTGCAGAGTTGAGAAGTTATTAGCTGAGTCACCAGCAATAGAATATATTGCAACAGAGAGAAAGAAAAAAGCAAAGCAGCAAAGTGAACAAAAGAGTACTGGAATCTTATTGTTGTCATGCTCATGGGAATCCTTTTTTTTTTTTAACTTAAAGAGCTACTAGTCAGAAATGTAACTCTGCAGGATCTTAGGTTCCAAATTTATTCTCTTTCAGTGATTTCCAGTTCAAATTCTCTGTTTAAGATTTAAAAGATGAAATCACAACCTGGCATCTAAATATCAAGCTGTGTTCTTTCCCTCCTGCTATATTTCCTTGGTAAGACAGATTCTGCAACTCAATATTTTTGGAATCATGAAATGGGATAGAATCCATTTTACTTTTTCTATCACTGCACTGGCTCTGCAGTGCAAACCATAATAAAAGTGATTTAAGAAAATATGACTTGAAGACACATGGGGAGCATATAATCTTATGGTTAAAGCACAGGATGAGGGCTCAAGATTTGGGTTCAATTCCTTGCTCTGCTGCAGACTTCTTGGGTGTCCTTAGGCTCACGACTTGGGGACAGATTTCGTAAAGCTATTTAGGTGCCTAAGGAAGGAGATAGGCATCTAGTGGGATTTTCAAAAGCATCTAGCTCAGGGATTGGCAACGTTTGGCACGCGGCTCGCCAAGGTAAGCACCCTGGCGGGCCGGGCCAGTTTATTTACCTGCTGACGCGGCAAATTCGGCCGATTGTGGCCCCCACTGGCCACGGTTCGCCATCCCGGACCAATGGGGGCAGCGAGAAGTGGCGCGGGCGAGGAATGTGCTGGCCGCGGCTTCCCGCCGCCCCCCATTGGCCCGGGACGGCGAACTGCAGCCAGTGGGGGCCACGATCGGCTGAACCTGCTGTGTCAGCAGGTAAATAAAACTGGCCCGGTCCGCTAGGGTGCTTACCCTGGCGAGCCACGTGCCAAACGTTGCCGATCCCTGATCTAGCTGTCTCACTTCCATTGATATAGTAGTTAGGTGCCTATCTGCATATTTAGGTACCTCAATACCTTTAAAAATCTAGCCCGTTATCTCTCTGCCCCAATCTGTGAAATGGCAATAATAATGTTACCCCTTCTTCGCCTGAGTGGCTAGCCAGAGTTCAGGGCCCTGCATGTTGTTTCCATTAGGAGGAGACAGTGATGATGGAGTCGGGTATCTTTGCAATCCTGTTTATTTCTAAAGAATGTACAAATCCTGTTTCTGCTCTGGTGCTTCTCTCTCATACGCAGACAAACACACCTCTGCCAAATAATAGCCATTGAAAACCCTAGTGCAGATTCCTGAACGGTCTCACAAGTGCCTTTGTTTTGGGTGCTGATATTTGTGACAAAATTTACTGAATTAAGTTAAACCTTATGGAATTCATCTTAAGTATTTTAGGAGTGTTAAAAGTACAAATGTTTATCTATTATTGTGGGATTGTGTGTAACTTCTCTAGGGAACATGACTAATGTAAACCCTGGGAAGTGCTAGGAGTTTCAAAGGACTATTTGAAACAATAGTCCCACTCTGATTAAGCAAGAACTCAGCTTTTTGAAGCTTTGCCTGAGGAGGGACCATTGTCTGATGATCACCTGTTACATGAGGACATGATCATAGGCCCAAACTGTCTAAAAGCAGTGACTCACACATTCATGGGTTTGCTTGTTCTGAGCTAACAGTTATGAACTTGTGACTGTTAGGATCACAACTGGGATGTGGTTGGTCTGGCCGAATGGTCAGAACCCTGAGGACATCCAGGGCTGGAGATTAGTATGGAGCCGAGCTTAGCTCGAGTCAAGAATTAAGGACCCTGGGGACGTAGTTGAAAGCAGGGCTGAGGGTCAGAAGTTGAAGGCCAGAACCAGTGGGTGAGCCAGATGCATGGTTGGAAAGCAGAGCCAAGGGTCAGAGCCAGAGGTGTCAAAGATGAGGAAAGGCAAGAACTGAAGCTGACACAAGAGTGAGCAGAGGCTGGATGGGAGCTAGAACAGGCCCAGGAAGCAGGATCAAGTGCAGCTGCAGCATGAAACACATCAAGAAGCTCCACCACTCAGGAAGTTTAGTCAATCAGGCAGCCCCTGCCAGGGTCATCTATGCCCAGAATATTGTTAGGAGACAGACCCTGTTGCAGCTGGCTCCCTGACAGAGACCACAGAAAAATCCCTTGGTGGGTTTGAAGGACTGACTCCATCAGAGCCCTTGTTGGAGTTGGGGTGATCTCTTATTAGCATGTGTGTAGGTTCTTCTATTGTTTTTAATATGCTTTATTGGTATTGCTTTCACCTTTTAAGAATAACTGAGCTTGTTTAGGAAAAGCTGTGTGGTAACTTATAGCTATGGGCAATTATGCTTTTGAGCCCTCTGAGGAGATGGCAAAGCAGGCCCACTGAAGCAGTCAGATGTGCTCAGGAATTCTCAGTGTAGACAAATAATTGTGCAGCCTGGAAATACTCCAGTCAGGGGTATGTCTCCGCCTGAGAGAGGTGACAGCTGGAGAGCCTGAGAGTGGGTGTCTATGGTGTACCATAGAGGAGCATTGCATGTGCAGTTACCGGAACTGTGGCAACATGTTCCTGTGTTTTGTTTCGAGGTCCCCATTGTCTCTTACATTTATCCCAAATGAAGGCTTGGCTGTTACACTTAGCAGTTTCAATGAGGTTTAACCCCACCTATAATAATACTTCCTTTCTCCTACCTTTTGTCTATTTATTTAGAGTGTAAACTTTTTTTGGACAGTGAGTGTCTTATTGTGTGTCTGAACAGCGCCAAGCACAATGGGGCTCTGATCTTGGTCGGTCTTTCTAGAGACTAATGTAATAAAAAGAATTAATAAAACAACAATTATTTATCAATTAGTTCACCAGACGTCCATGAAATGCATTTCACTCTATTTTATGGATTTCTACACATACATGTCCTTTATATTCATAGAAGATTAGGGTTGGAAGAGACCTCAGGAGGTCATCTTGTCCAGTCCCCTGATCAAAGCAGGACCAGCAAATCATCCCAGCCAGGGTTTTGTCAAGCCGGGCCTTAAAAACCTCTAAAGATGGAGATTCCACCACCTCCCTAGGTAACGCATTCCAGTGCTTTACCACCCTCCTATTTCATATGTAAAACACATGGAAATAAATGTGGTTGATATGGTGAAAATCTTTTCAAAAACTTTTGAACTTTTTCTTTGTTATTTTTCCCTTTATGTTTAGAGATATTCCTAAACTGCTAAATTTGGATCTGAACCTTCTTTCAGTCCAAACTCTTACACAGTTAAGCTCCATCTTTAGTTGTGACAGTATCAGCCTTTTTTCTTCTTCATAAAGTGCAAAAGAAATTCTGCCAAATAATGGTATTTTACTGTAAAGAAAATATATCAACAGTTTAAAAAATTACATTCAAGTTTTCCCTGAGCTACTACTGTATTTGTTAAAATAATGATGAAACAGATAATTGTCTTGATTTGAATGGCACTGTAGCTGTCTTAGCAATAGGGATAAACATTTGAATACCTCTTTTCTGAAAATATCTGTTGGGAAAGTATAAAAAAAACCTACATTGCAGAATTAATTATATGGAAATGGGAAAGAAAAGAAAACTTAAGAGGGAAACAAATGTTAATATTCTAGTTATCAGCCTCTACAAGGAGAAGGAAGCTTGTAGAAAGGTAATTAACACCCACTCATCACATTCTGCCAGATTAAAAAACAGGTCCTAGCCCCAATACTTACCTTTACAAATATAATCTCTTCAATTAATCTAATTCAGTAGAGAACAAGATTTTTCTTTCAACTCACTTTGCCAGGGTTTTTTTCCCTCAACAAATTGTTTTTCTCATTTACCACACATGAATTCATATCTCATTCAGGGGTGAAAATTCCCTGACCTTGAAATGCACTCAGCTAAGCCCTTGGAAAAATAGATTGAGATGTCACAGACGTAGGAATTATGAAATCAGGGTAATGATGTATGGTAGAGAAACCTCAGCCTGAGAAAATCTTCATAGGACAACCATTGGTTACTCAAACACAGGAAGAGCGGATGCTGTCTGGACCAATGTGGGTAAATATATTCAATACATGGGAGATGAGACATGCAAACAAACCCCTGAAGGTGGCAGAGGTAATCTTGGCTGTAGCTCTATGTGTTTTGTACACAAAACAGTCTTAACCAGGGGATTGAGATCTCTGCTATTGGTGTAATTTGTTCAGATTGTCAGCTGGTTGGTAGAAAAATGGCAGTAGGAATGGGTGGCATAGAACAATTCAAGCTATAAAACTCTGGATTTCCCAGTTTGGCTTGGATTTCTAGCCATCTACTGGCAGATATAATGAGACCGACAAATAGCTGCTATTAGAGTGTACCTATAATATCCATTTCTGAATAGAAATGCAGTGCAATGTTGTTGGGAATTTTTTCATGAGTGATGGGATTTCAGAGAGTGCAGGAGATCATCTTGTGATGATGTGAGGAGCTGCAGCCTCCTCGTGAGGTTCAGCCCTGCCAGACGCTGACAGAGACTCTCTTGTGTTTGCTCTTTTCACAGGAAGGGAGGAAAGAGGAGGGTCCTGGGGGAGGGGGATGAAAAACCCCAGAAGAAGCAGAGATGAAACAGGATGAAGGTTGATGGGGAGAGTAGGAAATGATGGGGGAGGGGGCACTGAAATAAGGGGGTAAGAGTTTATGGAATAGGGGGCTAAAATGAAGGGGATGGTGGGGACAAAACTGATGGTGGATTGGGGAGCAGGATTAATTGCTGGACAGGGGATTGGCAGATGTGGGAGGTCAGAGTTCCTGCTGCAGGGGCCAAAATCACCTCTCTCAAAATTCGAGAGAGTGGGTGACACTAATTGTCTCACCCCCACACACTGGGGATTAGAAAGGGGAGTTAAAAATCAGACAGACCTATATCAATCTCATCGTTTTGGAGACCAATCTCATGATTTTTAGGAGTGCGACATGATGTTTGATCTTTTGAGGCTGGCAAAACTGTAGACTCACTGTATGTAATTCAGACTTCCCCCTTTATATTGGATATGCCTTACTGGCTACTTGAAATAGCAATAACAATACATAAACCTCAGGCTAAACTATCTCCCAAATCTTAGCTGTTGCTGGAGTTTCCTTGCAGAACTTCTTCTCTGCAAGATCCATAGTTCCTTGTGCTCGACACACCGTTCCTCTTATATCCTGGTTGGAGCTAGCAAGAGCCATCTGCATGAACCAGCAGTAATTACTCTGCAGGTTATGTGGAGTTGTGGCACCACAGTGGCTCATCAGAGAAGTCCTGCATTCCTGTGTAATGCAAACATGGAGATGGCTAGCTTCCGGAGCTCTGAACTGAGCCTCTAGAGGGCCCTGCCAAAAGGACTACAACTAAGATGGCTCCCAGCATGCTTGGAGTCAAGGATGGAGGCAAAAGGAGAGAGAGAGAATTTGGTTCCAGTTTGGAAGCTGGATGGGGGAGAGCAGGAGAGCGAGTGCTCAGCAAATCCCTGTTAAACTCCCACTCCCCTCCAAAGTAGTTTTTGTACTGCCCTGAGACTCTGCTGCATGCATAGGGCAGCTCTAGCGCTGCAGTGGCCAGTATCCAGAGAGCAAGAGATTGGACCTGGCACTGGCTATAGAGAGATAGTCAAGACCTGCAGAGGATTCCAGACCCACAAACCAGCAAGTCTGGTTAGAGTCAGGAGGGGACCCAGCCCCATCCAGGGGTGAAGATAAAGTCAGATGACTTTTGTTTAATCTAGACAACATCACAACCCTTTTATGCCCCATCTCAGGAGACACAACTCCTGACATGCTATTTGCCTTGGTAAGGTGCCAGGAAGAAAGCTGGAGTTTGAGGAATTTGTGAGTGTTTAGAGATGGGGACCTGTCCTATTTATATGTCCTTATTACTTATTAGTTAACCTTAACCCTTTCCTTCCCCAGATCCTAGTTTCCTATTCGCAGTCAAGACCCTTTTCTTTATAGTGTTGTTTTTTGGGGGGGGGCAGTCTTTTGTTTTATATACTTTATTTTCCTGTGTATACTGGGCTTTATCCTCTTTGCCAGCTTGTAGTATTATCACTGATTTTTCAAGGGACAGCACCCCGGTGTATAAGACACAATGAGAAGCACTGAGTGGAAGCACTGAGGACCAGAAAAGAAGCCAGGACCCACCCTATGTGAGGAGAAGGGAGAAGCCACTATTAGTGATAGCAAGCCCCAGGGAGAGAAAACGGAGGAGGCTAAATACACACTTTGGGGAGAGGCTACAGTTATGTCGGAGAAATGGAGTGGAGCTTGGCAGTGGGGATTCATTCTGGCAATGATTCAAGCTTTTCTTACCTCCATCCTAGTTTCCAATCATCTTCACTAAGTAACCTCGTCACTATCCTCGCTGAGTCTAGTTTGGGAATTCACTTTCATTTTCGGTGACAGATTGGTAAACTCACTTACCAGCTTCGGTGTAGAAAAGACCCCATACTCCTTCTATGGTTTTGATATGTCTTGTTGCTTTAAAATTTAAAAAAACACTTTGGGATTTACTTGCAGAGTCTGAAATCACAGCACATGCTTTCTCCTTCAGAGCGTTACCCTCATTCAGTCACCTGCTAAGGGCTTAGCTCATCCAGGTATTGTGGCTCCATCTAGATTTCAGATACTTTTGTTTATATGAACAGAACTGAAATCAAACTTCTCTGGTGCACCACTGAATGTAATTTGGTGCTTACACTCCTTGAACTGGGATGGATTGATTCTTGGCTGGTGGGGGTTTTAGCTGAATAATAGCAAAAGCAGATATAAGAGGGGAATGAAGCTCATCATTAATGATACTATATACATTTGCTGGAGCAAAAATGAAAATTTCAATTTCCACATCATTACGAGCTTGAAGAACTATAAAAATGCATTTTGAAATCTTCGCACAGGTAAATGATTGATGGTCCCAAAGACTTGACTGGAGTTTTAAAAAATAATTATTCGCTGGATCCCAATTTTGGACCTTGCCTTTAGCAAAACCATTTTTTTAAGCACACGAACATAAACTATTATTGAAACTACTCTTTGTATCCATTGCACATTACAATTGCTGATATAAAACATTTGGTTGAAAATGTCTAGAAAATAGACTGTCATGGGACAGGTTCTTTAATCTCTCTATTCTGGTGGATTTATAGATATGCTCATGTTGATTTATTATTGAAATTTCTTTTCCTAAAAGCAGCTTTATTGCGGAGCTAGAATGACACATGAAATAGCAAATTAAAGTACTCAAACAGTAAAATACAAAGAAGTGAGTAGTTATCATCTGATTATAACTGAGTGCATTAGACAGCTCAGTATCCTTGTAAACACTTAATATATTAAGAAGATCAGTCATCAGTACAGTTCTGAGAGTTTTGCTGCTATTATGAATCACTATTATAAGAAAATGAGCTCTTGAGTTCTGTCTAGGTAGGGACAGAAAGCAGAAAGGAACGGTGAATGCTATGCATACTAAGCCATCCATGCCCTGATTTCCTTCTCCCTGACATGGGTGTGAACTGGGGATAATTCCATTGGCGCTACAGGTGTAACTGCTGTGTAATGAGGGGTAAATTGGGATGCTACAATTGTGAGTGTATGAAGTTCGTTGCATGTACATAATCAAAAAGAAGTAAGAGTGTTTCAAGCTAAAGGTTAGGTAGTGCCCAGCTGCTCCACAAAAGCACAATGGGTGGGAGGATGTGCGAAAATTGCAGAGCAGCAGAGCACAGTTTCAGTCCCTGGATGGGCATGCCAAGGGTACAAGGATATAGCTTCAGATGCACTCTCTGAGTGTGCAGGGAAATTCAGATCTCTCCTAGTGCAAATATGACATATCTGGGTAACTGCCACAATAGCAGCTTTAAAGCAATATAAGATACGTGTACTGAATCTCTGCCCCCATTGAAGTCAATGGCAAAACACCCATTGATTTTGATGAGGCCAGGTTGTCACCCTTGGATGAGAAGTGTTATGTTCATGTAGATGGTTATAGTATTATCATTTGTTAGTTTAATATTTGGGTATTCAAGATAACACTAGACCCCAAGAAACAGATTTTTCCAATGCATTTTTTAGTAACCAGCACACATAAAACACGAACATACACTGGTGTTTGACAGGAGGAATGCAATTTCACTTCAAGATCAGAGACCATATGCTTCAGGATATGTCCTCTATTTAAAAAATAAAAGACCGTGCCTTCTATTTCTCCATCAGCATTCAAACTCAGTGAAGCAAAAGCATACAAAACCATTGGACACCACACAAACAATACAGACACAAACTAATGTGAATGCCTTTACATACACTGAGCTCTTAACAGACATACAAGGAACAATATACTATTAGTCACAGATAAGACACACATTTCAGCTATGGAGTATCCAGAAAACTGCAAAGGGTGGGGAGGGAAGGAAATGCTGAGCCAGAGCCTCAGAAGATGTAAATCCGAGCAAGACATTTGACATCAATGGTGCTGTCATACTTTACACCAGCTGAGAATCTCATGTTTACTCTGCATGAAAAGTAGGAGAGGATCTCGGCTTGGAATTACTGTTGAAATCTTTTGTTAGGCTGTCCACCATTTTGAATGATAATCAGATTTCCAGATTTGTCAGACTACCTCCAGTGAAGAACATAAGAAAAGATGGAAGGGTAGGGGTTTTAGCTAATGTAAATTGGCTTCAGTTATGCACCAGCTGGAGAACTGGCCCATTTTCTGAGCCGACAACTGAAAAATTGCAAAACTACAATAAAATAGTTATTTTTGTAAATTATGCTTAGTTGAATGGAAAATAGGGAAAAGAAGGTCAATAGGGCGTAAAACTTATGTTTGACTTCTAAAAAGAAGATTAAAGCATTGAAAATAAAATTTTAGATGGCAACAGGAAATATCAGGAATTAATTTTTTTTAGAAGGGGGGAGTTAAATGAGGGATAGCTCAGTGGTTTGAGCATTAGCCTCCTAAACCAAGGGTTGTGAGTTTAATCCTTGAGGGGGATCTGGGGTAAAAATCTGTATGGGGATTAGTCCTGCTTTGAGCAGGGGGTTGGACTAGATGACCACCTGAGGTCCCTTCCAACCCTGATATTCTATTCTATATAATGGGCATCTTCGACTTGTTTTAGAACCAAAACTCCAAGGAAAAATCAAGGACCAGATCTTCAGATGGTATAAATTAGCAAAGCTGCACTGATGATTTACACCTGCTAAGGATCTGTTGGCAAGTCTAATTTACAACAGAATCTCTCGGCATTCCAGTTTTACACTGGGCAATGCTGTATTATCTTTTCTGTTTTGCTCGGGAATTAAAGTGTAGTGGAAACAAGTAACTATACTGTTCATTTAGTAATGACCTGTTTCAATGGATACATTCTTTTAAGACAGAATTTCCATTCCATTCTGTTCCACTTGAAAAATGTCATTCACAATTGCATCATAAAATGTGGGGTAAATGTAGTTTAAATGAATGCGTGCTTTGTTCAATCAACATACAACTTTCATGCTTTCTCAGGTATTAGACACATAATCCAGGAGAAGTGGGAGAAAAGGAAACTGTTATCTGGTTATAATGAATTTCTGCTGTAGTGATTTTATATATATATATATATTAATAGGAATTAAGTGATTATATATATATTAATAGGAATTAAGTAAAAAATATATATCGCCTTAGGGAAGGACAGTCATATTGCATACATGATTAAGGCCCCAATTTAGCAAAGGATTTAAGTATGGGTTTAACATTAAGCAAGTGAGTAATCTCATCTTTATTCTGCAGAACACACTGAATTGGGACCTTAAAGAGGACAATTGTCTACAAAAGCCTGGATATTAGCAGTGCTTTATCAGACTTAAAAGGTCTAATTACACTTATTTGTGAACATAATCAGGTGTCATACTATATCAACCATAAAAATGACACTTATGTTTTCTATATATCTCTGTATCTTAAATAATATTTCTAATTTTGATCAGAGATTTAGATAATTCCTGATAACATATTTTAAAATTCTAAGGTGACACATTATGTATTAGCATTATGTTTTTTTCCAACATTGCCTTTGATTTAACTTAATCAATTTTATTTAATTCCTATAGCAGGTGCATTCCCTCTTTGCTTTAATATAGTTCCAGAACATAACAGAAGAAATGCTTACCAGGAGAGTGAAAAGCAAGACAGAATATCCTGTATCACGTTTAACGTTAGTGTGCCACTTTTATAGGTACTGTAATAGCATCAATGCTAGTTAATCATAGATACACATTGCTGATTTGCACTTTGATATTCCATGTAAATTATAATTTACAAAACAAAATTAGTGGGTTTCTGCCCACTTATCGGGAGAGAAGATTCAATAACAGAGAGCTGTCAGAAAGTTGCAGATTACCAAGGCTTCATTAGGTTTGTCAGATACACTATGGTATATTATTATCAATAATTTAAACTTCAGTTGTCAAAATACAAGGCCAACATATATTTTTGGCATGCACTGTCCTCATTTTTTATTGTATTTGCTAATTCACAATCAGGCTGTCATCCATTAGGGTGAATTAGCGAGGTTGTACTATTATTTGAATTCATTGTCAAGGGAAGTTGCCTCAAACTCTCAAGGTCCAAAGCTCTTCAGATAGTATGAATATGACACAGCCTGAACAGATATGTGCTTTGAATAGCATGTTAATATAGAAACTAAACTGTTTGTTATCTTTCAGGGACTAAACTGGAATCTGTGTGAGTTACTGTTTTCCTGTTGGCTAGAAGCACCTGGGGACAAACGAAATATGATATGTTTTTTGCAACATGTGCACTGCCTTCATTTGTTTAATGAGTTTGGAGTCAGAGAATGCTGCTGGAGAGAGATCTGTGCAGGTTGTTCTGACTTTCTTGAGTGTTACGCAGTGGGAGCATTTAGTTAAGAAACCCTAAGTAGGTGTTTTGTGGTTCTGCAGCACACAGCAAATCCCTTCCATGAGTACCAGTGCATATATTAGGGCCCTATTCAGAACTGAAGATACATAACATTAGTTGTGAAGCAGACAGCTCAGCCTGCTGGATGGGATTGCCGGGAGCAAACCCACAAGTTGCACGAATAGGACTGATGTTATTGCCCAGAGGTGTGTAGTATACATGAATGAGCTGCTGACTCCAGCATCACCACTATTCCATATTTTTGGCTTAATAGCTCCCTCCCATAGGGCTTGCACAGGAGTTGATAATTATCACTAACATCTCTATGCTTTCCAGCCAGGACTCAGTACTCCCCCCCGACCCCAGTTTCTTTTGTTTTTTTAAATCATTTGGCAGTTGAATGACACTTGCTTCCATCCTTGATCCTGCAGGGAGTGGTTGGTGAGGGCCTGTACCCTGTTTGCTTTTCAAGATATATGGGGCTTCTGCCCCAGTTCCTGGCACAAGAACTCTCCCAACGTCTTGGAGCAGCAAGGAATCCGCATCCTAATGGGCCCTCTCCTTAGCTGTTAGGCTGTGAAATGATAGAATATCAGAGAAATCTAGACTGTCAACAGAGACACTGAGTATCTTCCATGCACCTTCTTCCCCTGACAGTTGAGCGAGATGATGTCTGCAATTCTGGGTTAAGGGGGAGGGGAGGGGAGCTATGTAAGGATGTCACCCGTAGAAGTGGCACCTTGCTCCATAACTGTTTAGCAGAAGGTGCTCAGAGCTACTGTGGAGAAGTAGCTGCAGAGGCAGCTGTAAGACGAGTTGAGCACTAAAATATTATTCTTAATTCCTCTCTTTCTAACACACATTACCAGAGAGCAGTAAAATCTCTGCATTTCTCAACATTGCTAAAAAATGCCAAGTTTAGTATTAAGAAATCAACAAAACACTAGAAACCCTTCTTTACTTGAATTTTTCTCAGATGAACAATCCACATCTACTTCACTAGGCACATGGCTAATCCCTCACTATAATAATATGAACAGTTACTAAATGGAAGAAATAAGTAACCTCTATCCCTTCTTCCAAGTGGATTAGTAGAGTAGATGCAAGATCTAAAACAAGAGGCACCATCAGTTCATAAATCATGACTGGAAGAATATACACCTCTACCCCGATATAACGCGACCCGATATAACACGAATTTAGATATAACACAGTGAAGCAATGCTCGGGGGGGGGGGGGGGGGGGGGGCTGCGCACTCCGGTGGATCAAAGCAAGTTCGATATAACGCGCTTTCACCTATAATGCGGTAAGATTTTTTGGCTCCCGAGGACAGCGTTATATCGAGGTAGAGGTGTAGTTGGTAATGGCTGTGCACAGAACTTCCCAACTAGGATTGTTTTAAACTCAGTCTGAAAGCCTTTCTTTTCTTTTCTTTTCTTTTCTTTTCTTTTCTTTTCCAAAGCTAGCAGTTCTACATCCTGGTCAGGCAGACTTCTTGAAACTTACAGATCCCACTGACCTAGACTTGACCATTTCTTTGAATGGGTACAAAATGAACATTAATTGACAAAATGACTACAACCTAAGAACATCAGATGAATTTAAGCAGTCAACCATCCAAGAAAGAGATTTTCATGAATATATGCAGTACTTAGAGTGCTGCCGAGCAGATATGCAAAGTGATACTGATCTTAATCTGGCAGAGAAGAAGTGTTCTGACACACTTAAGGAAGAAAGGAGAGGATTATTTTCCCTGCTTTTTTTTTTCTCTCCTCCCTTGGATTGGGGATGTAGACATTTTATACTGCATAGTTTGGAATGATGCGGGCAGCTCTCGTAAATTATCTCGTAATAGCACCAGAAGGAACAGCATGTTGTTCACTTACATTTCTGGTAGGTCAAAAGAAATTTTGGGGTAAAAGAGGTCTATCTAGTGGGTTTCAGAATGCTGTTTCTTAGTGGATTGCTTTCATTTTCAGGGATACTGAATTGATTTTTTGATTCCTGACTTTAAATTAAATGAGGGAAGGAGATAAGGTCAACAAAGGCAAAAGCATAATTGTCTGGGAAGGAAAACTATGAATGGTTCTATGGCAGACCCAATACTCAATTGATGGAGAGTTTAAATTCAGAAAATATGGACGACTAAGATGACACACAGAGACTCTTATTAAAACTCCCAAAACATCCTTATGACATTAATATATAGGAGGCAGTCCTAGAAATATTAATACGTGTATCTTAAAAAATGTGGGGTCACAGTTGTAGTCTGACAACGGGGCCGAGAGTTTTCAGTGAGCAGACTAACTTGGGAATTTTAGAGATGGGCAAAATGTCAAATAAAATTGTTTTTGAACCACTCAACCTAAGCAATATTTTATTTGAATCAGTTTCCTCATCCTTAGCTAGAATTAGTCTCCCCCTTCTACCTATGGTTGTGCTGCTTGTCTGAACCACGATCTTCTCTGCAGATCACATAAGATGATGCATGTCCTCAACTTCCACTGACTTCATCCTTCGTCTTCTCATTGTGGGTCATTACCTCACAGGACCAAGCCCATACACATAAACATTCAAAGGACTTTCAGTAAAAGCGAGTTACATAAAACATTTTTTTTCCTGCTGAGAGGAACTGACAAATTGATGTTCTGGATAAACTGGCTCCAAAATATTCTTAAGCAAACTCTTTAAACTCCCTCCCTGTGTACGGTGCTAGAGGGATACCTTGTTAGACTGTTTTTGGAATCTAGGATTTTCAGTGTCAGATCAGACACCATGCCTCTTCTGCTGTTTACTGACTCTAACTGATCATAGCTCTGGGCCTATTTTCTTAAACATCCGTCTAGCAAGGTGACCTCTTTCTATGATGTACTGGGGCAGTTGTGCAGCTATTAATGCAAAAGTGTAGATGCAGAATTGGTTTGAGAAGATAGAAATCAAATGGCATGAACAATAAAATATGTGCAGTGTTTCCAGCAGCGCATGCCATAGATAAACTGTCCTCTTATCACACCTTTAAAGCTCAGCAGACCACTAGAGAAGGTAATCAAGAAAGGATATTTTGGGGTGGAGGATTTGCATTTTTTGCCCCATTTTTTAAAAAAGGTTTCCATTTGCATTTTGATTGCTTCTTTCATAGCAGAAATGGTGTCATGACAGAGTACCAATGTGAAGCAAAGTTTTCCAGGTTGTTCAATGTTCCTTAGGTGGTTTGCTTAGATTTAGCATACTTATTGATGTTCTCAAGTGAGCCTTCAACAGAACTGAACCATTTCACCCTCATCTAGTTATAAATTAGTATTTGAATATCTATCAGTATGCAAAACATTCTTCTGCTACCAGAGTTAGAGCTCCTTATTATACCAGGAAGAATTTGGGTTTTAATTAGCATTTCCTCTGGTGTACTAAGTCCACTGAGATTACTACACTTAGTAAAATTTAATTAACTTGACAAAAGATCCTAATTGTTTTCATGCCACTGGTCCTTCGTGGGACTAAAAATAATACCCTTCAAATTAAGCAGCTACAACCAGCTTCCTTTTGGTTGTCCTATATTTAAAAAAAAAATACAAAATGATCTTTGGTAGGAAGTTTTGCACACTGGGGGAATCAGGTTTGTTTGCTCGCAGATGGAGAGTAGTAATGTAGAAATAATAAAAAGGTTGTTAGTCAAAAGATCCCAACCAACATTAATTCTTCCAGCCATTTTATTGGGATTTGCAAAGCAGGGAATAGGAGGCTGATTGATTTAAGTTGGTGCACAGAGCAATCACTAAGATATTCATTTAAATCAATGACAGTGATGTAATAGTGTGGCTGGGGAAGTGAGAGATGAATGTAGCAATAGTGTAACCATGATAAACAATTGAAATGAACAACAGGTGCAAAATGCTTGAGAAGAATGTGGAATTAAAAAAAAAACACAAAAAAACTCTGCACCGCTCAAGCTTTTTGTTGCATGTTTACCTCACTCTTCAATACAGCATGTAACATGGATGTGGTGAGGCTTAGTTCCTTAATGTTTGCAAAGCACTTTGAGAGGCTTAGGCTGGAAGAATTGTAGAAGAGAAAAGTACTACTGGGTAGAGGGGTTTTAAAATGTTGGGGGGCTCGAGTAGCCCAAGTGGTTCATTCTGTTAACACCAAACATTACTTGCCGGATACAAATATTGAGAAGGCGACTGGGGTCCAGCGTTTCCTTTACTCCAGAATTTAAGATGATAGATTATGAATGAAAAGAGCCCAAGAACAATGCCACTATGTCTGGAAGGTTTAGGATTTACTCCTGGTTGTGTGCACACATCCTTTTGATGAGGATAATAAAATGCATTGGTGGTCATGTGCACATTTTCAATTTCTATCTCCGAATTTGCTTTTAATTCCATGGAATCAATCAGTTGTTGTTCCAGTTCCAAGCTTCTTAAGTTTCCTCAGGTTCCTTTATATCGCTGACATGCATAGGCCTTGCCTACATGGGAAGGTTTTACCAGTTATACAGGTATAGTTATTAAATTTTGTGTAGACACACTCTTATTGCAGTATAATTGTCAGCCCCCCAAGCAGCACAAACTATGAAAAAAGACCATTTTATAGCAGAATAAGAGTCTACGCAGTGTGTGTGTGTTATACTGGTATTACTTTATCAATTTAAATTTACAACTTAACTCATACTGTTTTTTTCCCCCTGTGTACACTAGACCTCCGTCTGTCTAGAATCCTCAACTCCTCTCTTTGTCTAAAACGTTGGATGCTTTATCATCTTGTTTATATTCACAGGTTATCTCAGAAGGTGATCCTGAGTGTTGAACAGTTATTGCAATCTTTTTCCTGTTTTTCTTGCCAAGTTCCTTCTGTTTCCTTCCCTCTCAATCTGACACAGAAAGTGCCCTTGCAAGCCTCCATCCTGCATCAGTATTCACTGATGTAGGAACAGGACATACATCTCTTCTACTTAAATTATAAGTATCCTCTGAACATATTTGTAAGATAATTAACAAATTTTTATATATTAGTTTTAACAAATACACTAAGCTTAATGTGACCAAATGTTACCTTTTCACTAAACAAGATATAGCTGCTTTGCAGCAGCATCTTGTAATGTAGAGATACACATTGAGAACTGAGTTCCCAATAGTAACTCTCTGCAGGTATAATAGAAATAAATCTGAAGGCTGTCAGATACTATGACTTTATAGCTATAAGACACAGGGAGTGAGAGGCACAGTACATAGGAAGAGGCTGTGGAAAAACTCCTAGAACTTCAGGAAGTACTTCAGTTTTCACAAAGGATTCACTACAAAAGACTGAGTATAATTGCCAGATTTTGATCAGAATATATTGTGGAGAAGAATTTACGCATTAAGTTTTTCCTATTACTGAAAATTAGAAACTAATTAAGAAGTTGGTTTGGACAAGAACCCACTTAGTGTTATCTTGAAGAGATTGGTTATTTGTATACAAATTTGTAGGGACTGCCATCTGGGTGAGAACATGTTTATTTTTGGTTCTAGTCCATTAACTCTAACTAAACTGACAAAAATATCAGGAATACACTAAACTGAATATTGTACTCAGCCATTGTACTCATGGTATTCTGAAGAATTTCAGTGCAATATTAATCCTGATACTGCTGGAAATCACACTACAACATCAGCCAGCTTCAAGGAAATGGAAGGGAGGGGAGAGAGAAAGCATCTGAGGCTGTGAGGGGCTACAATTTTGGGGGGTTATAAGTTCTCAGGTTCTAGAATCTACTGGAATATGCCAAACAGGGATTTTCTAATTTATGACAGTATCCCATACAGCATCCCAGAATTTGGACAGCACAAAGGTAGTATATCGCCACCTTTCTCATCACCACTCCCCTCCCCATGTCCCTGGGATCCACCTTCTGTGCTGTCTCTCTCAAGTTGCAGCCCAGAATCCTCCCCTTTCTCTCTGTTTGGGGGTGTATGTGTATACATTCCACTAATGCTTTCTTGTTTTAAAATAAGCCTGAATTCTAATGGTGATTTTCAGAATTATTAGAATATAGTGGAATGGCTGTTGAAGTTAGATAGGAAGCCTATAAGGAAGGGAAGATGTGGTTCCCATATAGGAATAGATGTGCTAGAAAACTACAGAGATCAATAGTTCAAAGGTCAATGAAATATCTGTTGTGTTAAATTTCAGTATATCATCCGCTACTAATGAATGGGAAGTGAGAGTCCATTTGTCACATGTATTGGAATGAAACCTCTGTAGTCCTAGTTTGTGAACATAATCACATTGTAAATATGAAGGAAGCCCATGTTCCTTGTTTAAAAATATGGACTGGTTCAGTTTTTTTCATCAGATAGTTAGACCATTCCAAGTACATATTTGGCAATGCCATTTGAAAGACAATACTTTAAACAATGTATTTCCATTCACTTAGATTAAGACATACTAAAAAGGGCACTTGCCTGTACACTCTAAGCACTGTTGAGGTGACTTAAAAGAACATACCAAGAAAAAACACAGCCAAACTGAACAGCAGTTGCACCATCTAATGTGAACTAAACCACCAAGCCAGACAAATTAAAAGCTAACATATCCTCCCTCTCCACATACTATATGTCAACTTCATGATCTCTCATCTCCCAATTCATTTTCAAATGCCTGTGAAAAAAAAAAGAGTTTTGCAATATGCCCCGAAGGCCAACAGATTCAGGAGGCGGCTTACGGTAAAGAGATGGAGTGAATTCCAAAACTAAAGGTCCCTGACAGAGAAGGCCCTACCAGCAGTCCCAGCCTGGGCTGTGGCTAGAGCACATCAGGGCCGCCCAGAGGGGGGGGCAAGTGGGGCAATTTGCCCCAGGCCCCGGGCCCCACAGGGGCCCCCACGAGAATATAGTATTCTATAGTATTGCAACTTTTTTTTTATGGAAGGGCCCCCCGAAATTGTTTTGCCCCAGGCCCCCTGAATCCTCTGGGCAGCCCTAGAGCACATCTGCTGTTCTGAACTGTGGCACTATGGCTCGGACAGAGGGGTGCCCTCTCAGAATTCAAGTCATAAGATAGGCCACAGCATCCTGGCCATTGATAGATGAAAAAAAGCTGTTCCGGCCATTGCTGCTGCCTCCTCTTCTAATGGGAAGTGTGAGTCTGACGAGAACCCTAGACTGTGACCACAAATGGAATGAACCAACTCAGCTTAAGCAGTAGATATTACTCTTGTCATGCCTTCCTAGTGCTTTTACCACCCAAGCACCATCTCCTAAGTCTCCTCCGGATTGAGCCACAGCTAGCTCACTCTCATCATTACCCCCATCTCACCCAGCTATTGATCATTTTGGACAGGGTGGATGAAATGGAGACACAGTAGTGTGTCTTCACCCCCACATAAGACACCACAGCCCATTTTTCCTCACTAATGCTCCCAGCGGCCTCATATACATGCTGAATAAGATAGCTGGCAAGGGAAGTTTGCCTGACTAAAAATTTCGGGATCACATCTCGAACTGGTTGAGCCACAGTCAAAATTCATCAGAGAAAGAGGTCACGTTTCAAATCAAGACTTTTTTTTGTTTATCTCACATCATTAGCTGCATTTTGTAGAACGAACAAGCTCTTTGGCTCAGAGATTGTCTTTTTGGTCTGTGCTTATACAATGACTCCCACAATAGGGTCCTTACTATGATTCCTAGGCCTACCACAGTATAAAAAATAATCAGTAACAAATCAAAAGTGATGGCAAAGTATTAAGACTTGGATTTAAAAAAAACAACAAGAAATTAAACTTTTTATCATTATTCCTCACTCTGCTAAATGTCTTCAGCTATTGCAATAATTTCAGTGTACTAGTGCTCTAATGTCAGGCAGCAGCAGCCTAATAGGATGAGATCATACAAAAATATTTTTCTCCCTTTCCTTCTTATTCTTTCTGAGAAGTTTGCTATGATGGAGGTCACTTCTGATCTTGCAATGTTGTTGGAAACTCAAGCAGTAACAATACGTTCATGGTGGTTGCTTCATCCATTGCTCTGAACCCCTCACTATTAATCCTTTATTCCTTAAAAAACAAAAAAAATCTAACAGCTTATATGTCAGAGCAGTTTATTTAAATTAGGAATTTGGACCAGTGAAATGTGAAAATCCTCCCCTTTTCTTCAGATAGTCCTTGGTTTGATAGAGCATTTTAAACAGAAAGCCATCACACAAAGTCTCATCTGTATCTTGAAATGATTAGACACATAAGAGAAAGTGCTGTAATGGAAAAGACAGGGCTTTCGACAATCAATAATAGTTCTTGCATTTTTAAAACCATACTAAGAGGCTTTCCATCCTGAAAAATGTTGCTTGTATAAGTTTTCTTGTCATCAGGCACATGTGTATACTGTATATTTTTGTCAGGCTTGACAATACATTTAAGAAAATCATATCCCTTAAATTTTAGAGTAATTTTTTTGCAAAAAGTGACCAGTCTTTATCTCTCTCTTTTTTTCGTTCCATTTGTCCTTTCTTTGTAGAGTTAATGAATCATTGATGACATTATATAAAGAACAGGAACTTTGTCACTGATTTAACAGTCAGGGAATAGCAGCTTGGAATACTCTAATATTCTCATCGTAATTTATTGGAATGCATTAGCTCATGAAAAAAAACCCTGCTTTCAGCAGTTTTCCATGACCTGACCCACTGTTCACCTCCAGCGTTCAGTATTTAACATCTATAACAGAAAGGTGAGTATTCAATAAAATAATTAATCATGATACAGTTTTCTGATCCAGCATTTTCAGTCACCTTTGGAGCTTCACATTATACCATAATAATTTATTCATTTTGTAAATTAAAGCTTAATTGAAAAATATGATGTCTAAAAGCAGTTCTTACTAGCATAAAGTACAGGCAATTAACAGGAATATTAAAGACTCAAGTAACAATCAAAATAAGCTCTTTGAAGACTCTGAAGTTTAAAATGCTGTAGCCAGAATACACTGCAATGCTTTTGGAAAAGCCATGAGAACACTGAAATAGTCTGCTTCTCATTATCTATGTGAATCCTGAAAGTTCTATTAGGATCCTGCTCTACTTATCTTGCACTATTCAAATACCCTTTCTTTCATTCATGTTCGGTGCATTTTCAAAAATGGAGTATTTTGACTGAGGCATATTTTATTTTAAAATTACATATTATTTATAAGGAGCTTTAGGGAAAAGGAACAACTTAAAGGAACCAGTAATATTTTAGTCCTTTTGAACAGAAATCCTACATTAAGAGAATCTTTTAAATGAAGTTGAGTTTCTGAATATTCTTAGATTCAGTGTAGTTTTATTTTTTATCACATATTTAAGGTCTGATTCATTTTTTGCTGTTTATAAATTATTAAGGATTTATTTTTGCTAATACACTGTATTTATCTGGATGAGAGAATCTTTTTTGGGGGGAGCAGGGCATAATTTATTTCGGGGCAAGGAGGGATAGCTGCCTCTCCAAACTTGAATCCCCCACCACCGACTTTTCGTAGGTCTATATGCTCCATTATGTCTTCCTCTCCACTACCCAATCCCGGCCACGCCTCTCAGACTTTTCAGGATATAATATAATCACATAGAATGTTTTATATGATGACACAGCTTTGCCCCCCCCCCCACAAATTTTCTTAAATGACCCCTGGGTCAGCATGCTTGGGGGAGGGGGGGGATTAGCTAAATCCAAGGAGATGAAAAGTTAGTAATCTCTAATGTTTCATCATGAAGGATCTAAATACAAGCTATAGTGATAACCAATTTGAAGTTTCTCCATTTTTTTGTAGCCTTCTTTCTTGGCTCCAAACAATAAAGATTTTTCACCTAGAGCATCTGCAAAACAGAGTAGGGGTCAGATCCTCAGCTGATGTAAATGCAGTACCTCTGAAACCAGCAGAGCTATGCAGATTTACACCAGCTAAAAATATTGCTCTATATTACTAAAATGGTACGTTTTTGAAAGAAATCTGTTTATATTATATTTAACCAGCTAGTTACGCTGTTAGCCCACAGTGACAGATTTCTCTGTGAATACAGCATAGATATTACTTCCTCCTGGTACCAATTTTCTTCCAGTTTGATGCTGTTTCATAAAGTTTTGCCAATCATAAGCATTTTCTAGAAAACTGAAGAGGCAAGTTAATAGTTCACTAGGAAAAAACCCCCACCAAACTGAGGGATAAAACAGCTGCAGCATTTAAAAATTGGTGGAGAATGTCAATGCAATAAAAAGAAGTAGTGCAATTAAAGAAAAGGGAAATGCTCAGAGAATGTAATTTGGGGAGAAATGTTATCAGATTTGTACGTCTACTGAGGACTGTTTAAGCACTTTCTTTTGATCAACAAAAAATCTTGGTTGTGTTAGTGTTTTTAGTCAAGCTGAATGATTTCAATTGACAATCCACAAACTGGACAAGGTTGAAAATAAAGGAACTCAGGGCAAACCTTATAACTCATGTGCTGCTGCAATAGGTTTTGATAGTAGTTTTGTTTTTGTTTTGTTTTTTCCTGTAAGTAGAACTCTGCAAATAAAGTCATGGAAACTTGGTGCATATTTGTTATTTTCCAAGATAGTTCTCATGGATCATCCATATTGAAAAAGATAAAGGAATTGTGTAAATCCAATTTAATAGCAACAACTACAGAACAATAGAAATCTTCAGAAAAATGTTGGCCAAATCTACTGGGAATTTCTTCCAAACCCTGTGGAATTTTTGCCAACCAAAAATTGTTTGTTTGTTTTAATTTTCATAGGCCCTATCTTGGGCTTTTAGTACCATTTAAGATCCAAAATTCCTTATTCTGGTTGTACTTTACTGTTGTTTCCATCATTGTAGCTACAGTAGTCTTTAGAGGGTTATGGAGGCGTGAGATCAGAATCAAGCCTGGGAGAGGTGTTTAGAAACATGTTAGGCTAATAACCCTGGCAACGGCTATGCTTAAGGCCCTGTGAAAATCACAGGTTATTTTTTGCTTGTTTTGGTTTTTTTTACAGAAAATTCATGGCAATGTGATGGGTAACATTGAATTTCACAGAATAGGCACAGGATGCAGTCAGCAAAAGGTCACTGCTGCATTCCTTTTCATAAAACCTACCACCAAATCCCCCTGAATTGCCATTTAAGTCTGTTATTAAGTGTCCAGGAAGATTGAAGTGTTCTCCGACTGGTTTTTGAATGTTATAATTATTGACGTCTGATTTGTGTCCATTTATTCTTTTACATAGAGACTGTCCGGTTTGGCCAATGTACATGGCAGAGGGACATTGCTGGCACATGATGACATATATCACATTGGTAGATGTGCAGGTGAACGAGCCCCTGATGGTGTGGCTGATGTGGTTAGGTCCTATGATGGTGTCCCTTGAATAGATATGTGGCCAGAGTTGGTAACGGGGTTTGTTGTAGGGATAGGTTCCTGGGTTAGTGTTTTTGTTATAACAGACTTAAAAGTGGCAATTCTTCAACAACAAAACTTCAAAAACAGACTCCAATGAGAAACTGCAGAATTGGAATTAATTTGCAAACTGGACACCATCAAATTAGGCCTGAATAAAGACTGGGAGTGGATGGGTCACTGCAAAAACTAATTTCCCCATGCTAATTTCCCCCTATTGTTACTCACACCTTCTTGTCAACTGTTTGAAATGGGCCACCCTGATTACATTGGCCTCATTACCACTACAAACGTGATTTTTCCTCCTGTTGAGAATAGTCCACTTCCACTTTAATTGAATTGTCTTGTTAGCACTGACCCCCAGCCCTCACACATACACTTGGTAAGGCAACTCCCATCTTTTCATGTACTGTGTATATATACCTGCCTACTGTATTTTCCACTCCATGCATCTGATGAAGTGGGTTTTAGCCCGTGAAAGCTTATGCCCAAATAAATTTGTTAGTCTCTAAGGTGCCACAAGTACTCCTAGTTGTTTTTGCTGATACAGACTAACATGGCTACCACTCTGAAACCGGTCTTTCTCTGAACAGCAACTCCATCTTGGGCCTTAGAAATCTCTTAAAAAATCAGCATTTTTCCAACCAAAAAACCCCAAAAAACCTTTTTATCAGAAGATTTCCAACTAGCACTACTCCTGGTAGAAGCCAATAAGAATGCTGGTTCCTTCGCTCCTCAGCAAAACAGGGTCATAAATCAGGGGTATTAGAAGCTTACTGTAATTCATGTTTTGGTGTTTTGAGATGCTTAGATAATATTAACTAGACCAGGGGTTGGCAACCTTTAGCACGCGGCTCGCGAGGGATGTGCTTGCTGCGGCTTCCCGCCGACCCGGGACGGCGAACCGCGGCCAGTGGGGGCCACGATCGGCCGAACCTGCCGCGTCAGCAGGTAAATAAACTGGCCCGGCCCGCCAGGGTGCTTACCCTGGCGAGCCGCATGCCAAACGTTGCCGACCCCTGAACTAGATTATGGGTAGTGAATGAAGGAAGTGTGGATGAGAATGTTAAATCTGGCTGGGGACAGAGTTAATTTACATGCTTAATATTTCATAGATGTCTAGAGAAAAACACTTGCTCATATTGATTGAAATTAGCCCTTCAGAGACTCAGCACAAGACCTATTCAACATAGAAACTGGGCTTTGGTATGATTTATTTGCTGCATAAGATTTCTGATGTCCCACTGCCCAGGGGAGAATTTAACATATTTAACACTGTTCCTTTTCTCTGTCTTTGTTTGGCTTTTGTAGGTCATATGGCCAAAATACTTTATATTTCTAGCTGGAGAGCAAAGGATTTCTCAATACAGTATGAATTAGAAAAATCAGGCTGTCCAGGAAAAGAAATTCTGACTCATTCTGAACAACTGACTCATTCCTGAAAACCTAGCAGCTTCATTATTAAAAAAAACAAAACCCAAATCTAAACCCTAATGAGCCCCAAGCACTTCACAGTTACTCGAGCAGAAAGATCTTACTTGGATCTCTACTAGAAATGATTTGCAGTATTTGGCCTAATATCTTGGACAGGTATCACTTAACCTTCTGTCACTGAAATGCTGCCACCTCTGGAGTGGAATGCCACAGCTGTTTTAACAGCACACGACAACCACTTTACAACAGTTAAGGAAAGGAAGTGAATAATATTCTATCTGGTTGTGACTGACTGCAATATTTAGGTAGAGAAAATGCAGTTCCCCAGATTGAAGTGCTCACATTAGTCAAACATCCCTTATATTGTGAAAAGAAACATCGGATCTATAATGAGCTAGGATTATATATCATCCATCCAACACACAGCACCTATAACAGCTCATTGCCCCAGGGGATTGGACTGACTTGCAAATAGCACTGTCTTCAGCACTTAGGTTTACGTTGTACCAATAAGTCTGCATATTAATTGAACCTAATGATCACTTAGCTTTTTAGTGGGATCCAGTGAGATCATACCCCTAGATGACATGGCAGCTGTAAATTATTAATTATTATGATGGATATAGTGCCTGCTTTAGATGTGAGTGACAAGGTGGGTGAAGTAATATCTTTTATTGGACCAACTTCTATGGGTGAAAGAGACAAGCTTTTGAGCTATACAGAGCTCTTCTTCAGATCTGGGAAAGGTAGTCAGGCTTGGTCTACATTAGAAAATTAGGTTGGTTTAACTATGTTGGTTAGGGGTGTGAAAAATCCACACCCCCGAGCAGCATTGTTAAGCCAAACTATGTAGACAGCACTAGGTTGCCAGAAGAATTCTTGACCTTGCTACCACCTCTTGTGGAGGTGGATTACCTACATGGATGGGAGAACTCCTCCCGTCTGCGTAGTTAGAATATCTACACTGAAGCACTACAGCAACACTGCGGCCGTGGCATAATTCTACCACTGTAACATTTTAAGTGTAGACAAGCCTTCTAAGCTTCACAACTGACTATAAGGTGGAACACATTGTTTAGCATAAAAAAGTAACATATAATCTAAGAGACCATTCAAGGTGAAGTTAACATCTCTCCAGTCATAGGCCAGCAAGGGGGCGGTTAGTAGGTTACAGTCTATAATAAGTCATAAATCCAGTGTCTTTATTAAGACCATAATTTTTAGTGTCTAGCAAAGTTATGAATTTAAGGTCCCAAGCTCGCCTTTTGAAGGTGTTGTGCAGGTTTCTTTTGAGGATGAGTACTGAGAGGTCAGATATGGAGTGATCGTTTTGTAAAAAGTATTCGCCCACAGGTGATATGGTGGTTTTGCTTTTATCATTTTTTGTGTGAGTTTATTGAAGGTATGAAAGGTGTTTTACAGGCATGAAGCATGACAGATCCCTGCTCTGAAAGGTCTTACAATCTGAATAGACATACTGACAAGAAGGGGGACAGATTCCTCTTTTATTTTCTTGTTTCTGTTTTCTCATTTCCTGTGTTTTTTATCCTCTTTCAATCTTTCCTCTATAAACATGTGTTTTACATTAAAATGTGTCTGAGTAAATCAATGTGGCATTTAGAGCAGCCCAATGCCCTTCCCCAAAATGTTATGAAAAAGCTCTTGCCAACAGTGAAGTTGTTCCTCCCATGTAAATTTAAAATATGTATTTCAATACTTTTCCAGGCCTCTAAGACATAAATGTTTAATTCTCAATATTGTCATCAATCAGGTTAGATGATGTATGAAAGATGTCGCTGGTAAAAACTTCCTTGCATTGTTTGCACTAGACCTCTAAATGCACTGTGGGTGCATGGAAAGCTTCTAAGGAGCTGATGTCAGAGTGGGGCTGTTGATTAATGGTTCCTTGGGACATTCTGACACCTTTGTATGGATCAGAGAGATAGGAGACAGCTAGAGTCTGCCAGGGTGCATTGCTTTATAGAAGTAAGGCAAAGGTTAGAAGCATTGTAGCATTCCAGAGAGAAACATTAGATACAGAGTTTCCTCTGGGGGAGGATAATGGTCTGCAAAGGCTAGTAATAGAGTGAAAGATCATTTTGTAGTACTCAAGCAAAAACAAGAGACAAGACAGATGATGTTAAAGGGTAAGAATAAAAACAAGAATAAGAATCCACAGAGAAAGGAAGCTTAACGTATCAAGATTTTTAAAAACAACATGATTTAATTTGTCAGCAGTAAAAAGGGGCTTTTGTCATAAGTTTGCACTTGTTCATTTTTTGTTATAAAAATCTACCACACATAATTAAAATGCACTTCACAGTTGTGAAAACTGTGGGCCTAATGCTGCAGTTTATTAAGGTCATGTCTACACTCCAAAATTATGTTGACCTAGCTTACGTTGGCATACAGCCACCACAGTTATTAAATCGCTTGTGTATACACAGTTGGCTCCTTGTGTTCGTCGTGCATGTCCTCACCAGGAGTGCTTGTACCAATTGTATTGTCAGTGTGGGGCATTGTGGGATGGCTCCTGAAAGCCAATAACAGTCAATGTAAGCAACACAGTGTTTACACTGACATTGAGTTGACCTAATTACATTGCCTGTGACTCTGTCCCGCTCAGGGAGGTGGAGTTACTAAATCTGCATAAAGAGACACTTAAGTTGGCAGGAGCCAAATTTAAGGGAAGACACTTCCACAGCTATGTCGACACAAAGCAGCTTACATTGACCTAACCGTGTACTGTAGACCAGGCCTCTGTCAAAGCTCCTGTTGACTATAATGGGAATTAAAATTGATTAAGGACTAAAGAATCTGCATTGCAGAATTCACAGCACTGTTTTTAACATGCTAGCTTAAGCCCCACAAGTCTGCCTACCCTGGGTGGGAGGCTTGCTCCCACCTGCAGTCAGACATACCTTTATATTCCAGGGAACCTCACTTTGTGACATTGATAATAATCTGCACATAGGACAGGTGTCTCAGCAAAGATTTAACAGCAGAGAGAGTGCAGCAAGCTATTTGAGCAACATAGTGAGGCCTCATTTAACACAATGCTGTTGTTATAACTCCTGCCATGTAAACTGAAAATGTGTGTCTGAGCCTTCATTAGGAACATAGGAACAGCTCAGACCTCAGGTCCAGGTGCCTCTCTCTAGGAGTGACCAGTACCAGATGCTTCAGAGGAAGGTGTAAGAACCCCACAATAGACAGATGTGGAATAATCTGCCCCACACACTAGGTCTTGCCCTGAGCTTTAGCAGTTAGAGATTGTCTTGAGCCCTGACCATGAGATTTAATATCCCTGCCAGAACACTTATCATTAATTATGACAACTCTGGATATTTTTGATATCCATAAAGCTGTCCAGTTTTGAATCCTGTACAGTCTTGGCCTCAATGACTTCCTGTGAGCATGAGTTCTTATTTAATTACGTGTTGTGTGAAAATGTATTTCCCTTTCATTAGTTTTAAATTTGCCACCTTTTAATTTTATAAAATGTCCTCTTGTTCATAGAAGACAAAGAGAACAGATGTTCCCAGTTTACCTTTTCTAGAACATCCATTATTTCATATACTTTTCTCATGTCCCCTTTTATTCAACTTCTTTCTAAGGTAAACAATCCAATCTTTTCAATCTCTTTTCATAGGAGAGTTTTTCCATGCTTTTGATCATTTTCGTCATCCTTCTCTGACCCCCCACTTTTAGTTCTGCAATATCCTTACTCAGGTGGGGACCACTATTGCACACAGTATTCTAGATAACACACCACTGATTCATATAAAGGCATTATAATCTCTGTATTATTCACCATCCCATTCTTTATGCAACCTCATATCTTGTTTGCTTTTTTGGCACAGCTGCACATTGAGCAGAGGCCTTCATTGAGCTGCCTACAATGGCACTCAAGTCCTGTTCTTCAAATGATACCATTAATTTAGACAGCTATAAGATGTAGGAGTCGTCTAAATGCATATCTCCATTACTTTAATCCATATTCTAAAGACAAATTACCTACCCATTAAATACAGTTAAAGTACTTAATGCGCTTTACTGCTTATTGTGAAATAGTGAAGTTCTATTGCATTCGTGTTTGAAACCAGTTTACTTTTTGCTGCTTACAACACAGCTGTAAAAATTTATTCTAAATTCTGGCTTGTCTTATTAAAGGCTTAATACAGAATTCACTGTATTGAAGAAAAAAAATCCCATTAAGTCAACTGGCGTTTAACTGAAACCTCCCGTTGAAGTCAACAGAATGTTTTCTTGCATAAAGGGCACTAAATGGGTTACACGTCTCTGACAAGGAGAGAGTTTGTTATTTATGAGTCTGTGGAAAAACAAAGCCAAGGAAACCACAGAAACAAGTCTGGTCCTAAGATTAGCAGTTGTACAGGGGCTTCAAGTAGAATTCTGCAAATAGGGCCTGAATCTGAGACCATTGAGATCAGTGGGAAGACCTTCATTGACTTTAATGGGCTTGGATCAGGACCACAGACTAGTACAGTTTGACAGCTGAGAGATGGGGTGAGATTTTGCCCCATAGCAGGTAGGGCAGGAAGCGCCTATTTCCAAGGGAAATAAATGTGATTTTTTTAATGGTGTTGGACTGGTATGCTTATCACTTAGGAAACCTCACAGGAGTGGGTCCTAATATTTAGCTTTTAAAATGAGAAAAGGTAAACCATCAGGTAACTGGTGAGGTAGATGTGTGCTAGAAATGGGTGTTAACTGTCTAGGGCCACCAGAAATATAGAGCTTTCTGTAGCCTCATACTTCTCACATACATATCATGAGCGCTGTGTAGTAATGAATGATCAGACACACATCTCCTATTAATGCACATAGCTTTGTTATATAAAGTAGATTGCAAATGGTATATTGTAATGACCTTAGTTAGTTATAGAGAAATGAAAAAAAATATCACATGCAGTTCTTGGCACAACTGTAAAAACAATATAAAAACAAAAATCAGATACAGAAACTTCAGAACAAAATTTGCATGGACCAAGAATAGATTTCAAGAAGATCCCAAAGAGCCATATTAGGAACAATCATTTGGAGATACTTAGTAAAGCTACAATAGTATTTCATTCAGATAAGTGACGTCTATTATTCATAAGCAATCATGCACGGCCCACATGTATTTTGGCATTGGCTGCAGTATAACAGGAAAGAAAACAACAAAAATAGACTTTGAAAACAGATTATCATGGTACTTTTGTTTTATTTCACTATAAGTTGCAGATGATTATACATTTCTCCTACAGGGACAAACTATGCATGAAGCAATAAAGTTACAAAATACTGTAGTGCTTTTCTTTCTTTCTTTCTTTCTTTCTTTCTTTCTTTCTTTCTTTCTTTCAAAAATAAATTAGTTTTTTTATTTAATTACTTAGAGATATTGACATTATTGAAATAAAAACATGAAACAAAATGGCGACGGTATAGAAATTGGAGGAGTTGTTACTTAAAGTGGTATAACTGAAAACAATTACACTCCGTGACACGCTTCCTTGCCTTGTTAGAGAGGCCTAGCTTTTATCAACATCTCCGAAGAAAAGAAGGTGGTTGAGAGGGTTACAGGGCCAGGCTTTTAAAGGTATTTAGACACCTAGAGATGGAGATAGGAGCCTGCTAGCATGATTTTTCAAAACCACCCAGATACCTAAGTCTGATTTAGTTCAGAGGGAGTTAGATGACTAGGGGGTTGTGTGAACTGGGGATCTCCTACATCTGGCGAGCACCCACTCCAATAGGCATAGGGTTATAAGTAAGCTTCTTTTCTTCTTCTCCACCCCTCCACTCCCATTTTGATCCAGGCCCCTCACATGATTTTAGGCAGACAAACACCTATTTTCCCCCGGTTTGTGGACTGTAAGTAGAAATAATCATCTCCCCACAGCCTGGACTTAGGTACCTATCTCCAAAACAAGGGGCAGGACTTTGGACTCACCCCTCTGGTTAGCATCTCCCATTGGCTAGCTTAGGCAAGGAGCCACCTGGTGTGCTGGTTTTGTGGAGCGCAGCCTAAGGGCCATCACTCCCCCCTCATTGTCTAGGAACCTAGGTGTCTAACTCAGTCTTTGTGTATCACAGTGTTGTTCCTGTGATATTTCTAGGTACCTAGAAGTTAGACACCACAATGCTCAGCATCACAATGTCCCTTTGTTGATCTGGGCCTAGGTGCTTTGAAAATCCCACTAGACTCCTAACTGCATCCTCAGGCACCTACATACTTTAAAACATCTGGGCAACACTACCTTGGCACAATTCTGTGAGGTGATGAGCACCACCACCTGATAGAATCAAGCCTGTAATGTCAAGGCTGCAGTGGCTGAAATGCAAAGTTATTAGAGGAGTTTTACTACTTTAAAAAAAAAACCACCTTATAAGTAAAATCTCACTAGGGAGAGGAGGTTTGGAAATAAAAGGGAAAGCTAATTAGTTTTAATTAGGTCAGAATGGGTAGGCTGATTGCCATAATTAACATAGCCTAATGATTGTCCTAAGGGATTGTACTTGGATGCACCAGGTGAAATCTGGTGAAAGTGGGGATTTGCTTGGCTCTTGTGGTGTGAGAACACTTGCAGCTTCTGACTAAGGCAAATGTGTAAGGAGGGAACACGTGTGGGAGGCTGGGAGTTTTGAAGGCTCAGAACAGAGCCTGCTTTAAAGAGCTTAGGGAAAATGTAGGTTAGTGTGCTGAAAGGCTGCATGGGCTAGGTTAAAGGCAGTTCCCTCTGGAGGGAAATATGTGTGGGCTGGGGAAGCACTCATGGTCTAACAGCAAGGGAGCTCGGTGTAGCCTGTAAATGGTTAGAGATCTCTGTATCAAAGCAAATTGCAGTTTTACTTAATTTAAGCTGAATCCCCAGATGCTAGAGGGAGAACATACGCTCATGCTTTGGCATCCAAAATCTGTAGATTCATCCTGAAGCCTTTCTTGCAGGCAGGTGTGAGTGAGTCTAATAAACCCATAAACCTGAGCATGTAAATATTTTTTTACATATAGTGACTCCAGTGCATTAGAATTACCAAAAAAAACCACCCCACATGTGGTATAAGCTTAAACAGAATCCTACAATATTCTGTTGTGAGCCTGCTGAATCATGTGTCCTGGTTACCTATGTACCTCTATCATCTCTCTTTTAGAAAGAGTCCCACCTTTAGGTCAGCTGGTCTCTTTGACCTTGCAGTAATTTTGTGAAATGGGTATGGATGCTGGCCAAAAAGATAGAGGCAGCTAACAGTTAAGCTGGATGTGATCAAGGGACACAGAGTCTTCTCTACCCACTTGAGAAACAACTAAAGCTCTGCAGTGCTTTAAGCTCCTGATATCCTGAAAGGAAGGATGCACATTTGAGCCTCACTCTTGGCCTTACTCTGCTCACCCTGTTCAAATGAGCATTCCTACTGGAGGCAATAAGGGTACTTGCATGAGTAAGGTACCATCAGACCTTGTACTGATTTCCTCCCTTTTATTTATTTAGATTTAAATACAAAGGCTTGAGGTGCTTGACAATTCAATGTTATACCATAATACCCCCGTAACATTAAAAAAGCAAACAGTCTGTGAGGGACAAATGACTCAACTCAGCCAGCTCAACATTTCCTGCCAGTAGCCAAGAACAAAACATCTCCTTTCCACTCCCACAGCGTATATTAGCTTTGAAAACACCTCAACCTACCCCAAACCCTGTCAAACAGATGGCTTTTCAGTGTGCCCAGAAGGTTATCA
This sequence comes from Terrapene triunguis, assembly GCF_002925995.2. Classification (NCBI taxonomy): domain Eukaryota; kingdom Metazoa; phylum Chordata; order Testudines; family Emydidae; genus Terrapene; species Terrapene triunguis. The sequence continues at coordinate 1,020,628 of NW_020698242.1, read as the reverse complement.
AATTGGGGACATATCAGACCAAGCTCCAGACCTCTTAAAGAGACCGCCGCCCCTACCAAAAGCCCCCTTATTTATAATGAGGATCTGACTTTGCTGACCAAAGCGCTTGTCAAGGCTGTATCCCCACTTTGAACTTTAGGGTACAAGGGTGGGGGCCTGCATGAAGACTTCTAAGCTTCACTACCAGCTTAGATCTGGTCCGCTGCCACCATTCCCACAAGCTAATTCCCTTCCCTGGGAAGCTTTGAGAAACCTTTCACCAATTCCCTGGTGAATACAGATCCAAACCCCTTGGATCTTAAGACAAGGAGAAATTAACCATCCCCCTCCTTTCTCCCACCAACTCCTGGTGAATACAGATCCAAACCCCTTGGATCTTAAAACAAGGAGAAATTGACCCTTCCCCCCTCCTTCCTTTCACCAACTCCTGGTGAATACAGATCCAACTCCCTTGGATCTAAAAACAAGGAAAAATCAATCAGGTTCTTAAAAAGAAGGCTTTTAATTAAAGAAAAAGGTAAAAATCATCTCTGTAAAATCAGTATGGAAAATAACTTTACCGGGTAATCAAACTTAAAGAGCTCAGAGGATTCCCCTCTAGTCTTAGGTTCAAAGTACAGCAAACAAAGATAAACACTCTAGTAAAAGGTACATTTACAAGTTGAGAAAACAAAGTAAAACTAAGACGCCTTGCCTGGCTTTTTACTTACAAGTTTGAAATATGAGAGACTTGTTTAGAAAGATGGGGAGAACCTGGATTGATGTCTGGTCCCTCTCAGTCCCAAGAGCGAACAACAACCAAAACAAAGAGCCCAAACAAAAGCCTTTCCCCCCCCCCGCCAAGATTTGAAAGTATCTTGTCCCCTTATTGGTCCTTTGGGTCAGGCGTCAGCCAGGTTACCCGAGCTTCTTAACGCTTTACAGGTAAAAGGATTTTGGAGTCTCTGGCCAGGAGGGGTTTTATAGTACTGTACACAGGAGAGCTGTTACCCTTCCCTTTATAGTTATGACAGCGCTAGTATCCAGTCCTTCCAGTGAGATACCCAGTTCAGTAAGCAAACCGCTGCATCTCCACCAGCATCAGTCTCTGAAAGGTTTTAAGGTGAAGCCCTGTGTAGAGTGCATTGCAGTAGTATAATCTTGAAGTAACAAAAGCATGTATAACGGTAGCAAGGGCCATCCAAAAGGAAAGTTTGGTAAGCTCTGGGCCAGATGCAGATGTTAACAATCTGACTGGGTTATTGCTGTATTTTGGTCATCCAATAGTGCTGGAGGTTTAAAATTACCCCTAAATTGTGGTAGATGCACGCCCTCAGTCAAAGGAACTGATACTACGTCTGCCATTTCTTCCAGCAGCTTCCAACACCCCACCATCATCACTAAGTCTTCTCTTTGCTGAGATTCAGCCAGCTGACTCCCACCCATGCCCCAACTTGACTAAAGACTTATGGCAGGATCAAGAATAAGGGATGTAGGCATTGTAAGGCCGAGCACCGCAACTTGTAGGCACCTAGCAAGTAACAGGAACAGCACTACCACAACCCACACAGCCTGAATTAGTCATCTAGGCTCACTGTACAATGAATGAGGGAGAGATAAGTGTCTCAGAATTTGATCATCAAAGCTAGTATGCTAGGGATGAAGCAGCCTAAGCCAGCCAATGGGAGATGCTAACCAGCGAGGTGTGTCCTTCGCCTCACCAGTCAGTGTCTTGGAATTCACGGCCTAAGTCTAGGCTGCAGGGAGGCACTTCTCTCTGCTTGTGGTTTATGAAAAGGGGGAAAATAGGAATTTGACCACTTAAGTCATGTGTGGGGCCTGAGTCTGGTAGGCTGCCTATGAGATCGGGCTCCTCACACAAAACAGCCAAGGGATGGAGGAAGGAGGAGGCGGAGGTCTTCCTTATAACCTTTAGTGGTTAGGGTACTCCCAAGATGTGGGAGACTCTGATTCAAGTCTCCCCTCTGCCTGATAAGAAGGGATTTGAATGGGGAACTTCCCCTTCTTAGGTAAGTGCCATAACCACTAGCCATTAGAGTCATTCTAACTCTTTCTCTGGCCCAATTAATAGTTAATTATAGATGAACAAGTTCAATAGGAAAGATTGAGGATGAGCCACGTGACAATATTTTATTGCTTAGTATCTAGTGGTTAGGCCATTTAGCTAAAAGGTGGCAGACCCCTGTTCAAATCCCTTCTCCTTGTAAGGCAGATGGGGAACTTGAATTGAGGGTCTCCCACATCCTGCGTGAGAACCCTAAGCATTGGGCTAAAGATTATAAGGGAGCTCCCCCCGCCTCCTCAGGTGTTTTGTGTGAACTTTCCTGAGGGTCCCAATCCAGTAGGCGACCGCTTAGCATGACTAGTGGATCGGGCCCCTCAGGCATGCTAAGCAGTTGCCTACAGGATTGGGCATCGCATGCAATTTAGGTGGTCAAATGCCTCTCTTCCCTGGTTTGTGAATTGCTCTGGGGCTTAGGCAAGAGACAGGTGCTTGAGCACCTAAAGTGATTCTACAGTGTATATGATTAAAGTTAGAAATATAGGTGCTTAGGTAAATTTTACTACAAAAATGTAGGCACTGAATTAGTTTAGGAACCTACAGAGTTTGTCAGAAGTTTTTTAGATCACAGGGGAGCCAAGAGTGGGACATAGGTACCTAAACTCAAGATTTAGATACCTTTAGATGCCTAAACACCTTTGTGAAGCCCAGCCTTTTAGCCCCCACCACATTAAAAGCTTTTCTGCAAGATTAGGCCCAAACTGGGCCCAAATTTTTTATTTGTATATTGAAAATTAAGACACGCATGAAAAGCTATTTAGCAACACAAAGGAGGAGCACTGTGTGCATCTGCAGTCCATCGTCGGCGAGTCCTTGAGGTCGAGTATGATCTCTTTCACAGATTTTATTTTTCATGGGTCCTTTGGTGACTGAGGAGTCTGATCCTTGAGCCAAAGGTTCATTGGCAGACATTGCAGGTGGTGTTGACAGACAGGGTTGGGCTACGATTGCTGTGTGACAGTTTTCTTTCCTTTCTTTTCTGGCATTTTTCTGTGAAAAGGGCAAGGCGATGTTCCCTCTCTGACAAGTCTTTGCCAGTTAACCCTATCCTGGGTTGCTGTCTCCCAGTGTGTGGTGTTGATGTCACATCTCTTGATGTTTATCTTGCCGGTGTCTTTAAAGCGTTTCTTTTGACCTCCCCGTTTCCTTTCTCCTTTGGTGAGTTGGGCGTACAGCCGTTGTTTTGGTAAGAATACATCGGGCATGCGCACACAGTGCCCACTTCACCTCAGCTGGTGCTGGATAATCAGGGCCTCAATACTGAAGATGTTGGCTTCTGTGAGGCCCCTGACATTAGTGCGATGATCCTCCTGCTTTATGTTGAGGATTTTCTGAAGAAAGTGCTGGTGCTGGCATTCGAGATTTTTCAGGTGATTTCTATAGGTCACCCAAGTCTCTCAGCTGTAGAGGAATCTGCAGTCCACAGAGGTGTTTGACAGGATGACAACCCCATGTTAAACTCAAGGAGGGTGGGGCGATCACTGAAGAAACTGAGAACTAACATTTAACTAGCATAAGATAGTTTATTATAACAAAATAGTACCTTCAAATTTTAAACTAATGATGTCTTTCAGGCACGGCATAATTATTGCACCAGTGGAATCCCATATGTTATGGAACTTCAAACCTTTCAAATGTAAAGGTTGTACCTACAAAATGAAGCCATATATTCCTATTAATTGAAGCCATTGATTTCCAGTTACACAATATTAGTTCTAATGCTAAGCCTGTTAGGAAGTCTATGAATTTCTTTTTTATTATTGATTTGTAGTGTTAAGATTGCACTTTTTAAAATGATCAAAGCTAGTGAGAGGGTGACATTCACGCCAGTAATATTATAAATAAAGGTGAGACGCTTCTATTTGTCCTCAGGACGTTAACAATAGAATAACCTTGGAGGGATGGTAGTTTTGTGCAATCAGCACTAGCATAGGCTAGATAGAAGAGGACTAGCCAGAGAAATTTTGACGTGGTTATTTATTAGCAACAACTGACTTCAAAATTGCCTTTACCTGAGGTTTTCAAAGCAGTTTATATTCATTAAGCCTTACAAAATGTTTGTGAAATAGGTAAAGTGTAGAAAAATGCAGGCGATGTGTTGTGGAACATACAGTAGTACTGTGAAAGCATACAGCAACACTACACAACGATTTGAAGAAGGAATTGCAGGATTCCAGCATGAAGATGTAATTATCTGAATTTGAATTTGACCTGGATCACAGGGTTAACATTCCCACTCTGTCTGAAAGTGCTACAGAATCTTCAGTGACCAGTGCTCAGGGCTTCTGTTTTACATCTCAGCTCATCTCTACAATGCAGTAGTATAAAATAACCAAGTCAAACACATTGGTGACGCCTGTTTTTTTTATTGTAATGACAGCTGATTTGTAAGCTGCCAGCTCCAAGAACCCCAAAATCATGATCCAGGCCTTTGAAAATGATGAGTTTGAGTTTAAAACCCGGAGATTTAAAAACATAAGAATGTGCAGTTTTGTTTTTTGAGCATTTAGAATCACATTTATTTCCAAGTTTTCCTCTGCGACCATGAAACTTGAAATTCTTCTTTGAGTAGTGTCCCTATTGGTGCTCTACTTCAGATGCATACAAGCCTCTCAATTCCTTGATCAGAGATTTTCTGTTAGCAGTGTCTTTTCAGCCTGCCATGCATCCTGTATATCTTCGTGCCGAGCAGCAAGGCCATATAGCGCTGCAAAGGTAAAACACCCCGGGTTCCTTCTAAACCATCTCAGTCTGAGCTGGCTGGAGCCCTAGAGTGTCTGCTTTGAGTGTGACTAGGCTAAATTTTTGTTTATAATTTAGTATTCTATGGATATATAGTAATTAGATAAGTAGTGAAAGGATTAATTTTGTTCTTCTCTCTCCCTCCCCTCTCTGGCAGTGCATGCCTGGCTCTCCAGGATTCAAACATTACCTTTCTTGCAGGGAAGCTATCTCAGTTAGTGATGGCCACTCTCAATGTGTACACTGCCTGGGAGAGTCACCTATCTCCCAGAAGTGTAATTTTTGCTTACCCCTTAAATCCAGGGCAAGGCAGAACTAGGAGCTCACGTTGAGCTGCTGCTGATGGAGTGCTCCCTTCGACACACTTCAGAGTCCCCTGGACATCTGTCTCCAGGAAGATCCAGAACCCCTTCGACCTTGGGGCAAATTTCTCCTAAGAAAGAGAAGACTCTTGAGACCTCAGTGAAGGCTCCAAAGAAGAGACGTTCTGACACCAATCATAAGGACTCTGTTCTCAAAAGATCTTGGTCCCCTGCTAAGTCCATGGTATTAGAAGCCTCAACCTCTTGGTTGGTTCCATACAGGCAAAAGACTCCCTCTCTGGTATCGGCAGGACCAGAAAATCTTGGCATTCTAAGGAGAAACATGATTCTGACAGAACTCTGGTACCATCTACAAGGGTCAAGGAGAGTAATGATAAACATCTCCTCCAGAGTGGTACCATTGAGCACAGTTCTGTCATTGGTACCTCCCCGGTTGGACCCTAGTACTGTGCAAACTGAAGTATCAAAGACCATTGGCGCTGCTTCAATATGGTACTGTCTTCTTCCATTGCCAAGCATGCCACCACATTGGTACCGCCACTTAGTACCACTGGAATTTACAGTCAAAAGACTTAGCACTGGCAGATGAACCAGGCTCTCCACTACTCATGGGTACCAAATGGTTCTCGGTACCGAGACCCCGGTCTCTGGACTACCATCACTCTCCAGTGCTGCCGGACTCTCCACCCTTTTCTGCTGTTTCTCCCACCCATGTTGAAGGTTACTGAGGAGGATGAGGGAGACCTCCATTCAGTATCTTCCATCTCAGTGCAGGGTTCTCCTACCTATCATATAGGTACCCATTTTTTGACACCCATAGGGAAGCCCTTCATGCATGACATGAAGGATGGTGGGACCAACCCTAGATGCCACCCCTTCTCCTGCATGGGCACCCCGCAAAGGCCCTACTGGGCTGACCTACTGGTGACCTTAAGCAAGTCACTTACCTTGTCTGTGCCTCAGTTTCTCCATGTATAAAGTGTGTATAATGATGCCTACCCCATTTGTAAAGTGCTCTGAGATCTGCTTATGAAAAGCATTATATAAGAACTGGGTATTATTATTAAAGCCTAAAGTCATGTCTGCAAAATATTCTGTGGTGTATATATATATATGGCCACAAATATGTGAGGTACCATAGCATCTGAGTACCTCACAGCTTTAACATCTAGGTGAGTACTATTTATCCTCATTTAACTGATGGGTAAATGTGGCACAGAGATACTTAGGGACAGAATTTTAAAGTTATTTAGCCATTTCTCCACTTGTAACGTCTGACTGGTATTATGAAGATAAATAATGAAAGAGGGGCCCTAAATAACAGATAGCTCATGGAGCTGAAGCAACTTGTTGACCCATATGAACAAAGCTCTTTCAATGCTATTCTGTAACATCTGTTACATATGTTGGAAGGTAGATGAGTGATTTTGAAAAGTAGCCTCAAATAAAGTTAATTATGCTAAATCATGCACTTGCCCTGCTTCCAAACCCTATTCTCCAAGAGATACCCTGTCATCAAGAGAAAGGACCATTGCCAAACAAGCAAGATTCCTGCAACAATCAATTGTTTTACAACACTTTCCACAACTTGGAAATTGGTCTTTAATGTTGGAGTAAGTCATAGTGTTGCTGCTTAAATGTCCCGGGCCATTCAAGTGCCACGGAAGCAGTTGCTAGAGGACCTGTGTTTAAGCAACATCCATACAATTAGTCAGTCTTATAAAATGCAATTAATTTAATAGTATTTAAGTTAAGGTTGCCAGAACATAGAATAATCTGCTGGGAAACTTAAATTATATGGGAGTTGATGGGCTGTTCATAAAAGCAGTAAAAGTAGCACATTTTTACTGAAAATAAATTCTAGAAAGTGCTTCAGAATAGAACAAATATTTTGAGAGAGGGAACTGCTACAAAAAATAAACTCCCCCATTCAGATTCAGCTACACCCTGTGAGTAATAAATACAGGAATGTTCCTGACATCACAAGGTACCATTGTATCAATATCAATAATAATTTGCCCTGACTAGCACTTTCCAGCCAACAATTTCCAAGGACTTTGTAAAAGTCAACGGGCAGAGTCTGCTACCCTTACAGTGAGTAGAACGTTTCTCTGTGAGCAGTCATATTGAAATCACTGAACTGCTTTGCCACCAGACCCTGAGTAGGGGACCATCCATAGTTGTGCTGCTCCAGGAGCAGTTCAGGAACCAAATTGTGGCTTGGTGAGTCTGGTTCTCCCCTTGCACTCAAGGAAAAGAAAGGGAAGTAATCTACATAAGCCCAGGCCCCAGTGCTAATGACTTCCCCTTGAGCACCAACTGGCCAGCGTATTGGGATGGAAAGTCTAGTTTCCTCCCACTTCCCAATCAATTCCTTGGTCAGATGTGCAGGATGGGAAGTAGCAGGCTGATAAAGGGGTAGTCTGTGAGACGGGATAGACTGCACCAGGCTCTAAGGGCCTTATGCCCGTCACTCTCCTGTGGCAGGGGCACCATCCAGCCCAGTGTAAGGTACTACACAGTGTGAGCAAGGGTATCGCAATCTGGCTTTCATTAGTAAGGTAGTAAATTTTGTATCCAGTTTATGGATTTATGGATTGGTAAGGAGGCTAAACTAGGGTGTAGGCTGAGCACATTGCACCTACCAGGGGCTCCTTGCATCCCTCCATCCCTCTCTGTGGACCCCTTCCCCCCTCAGGGATTCCTGCAACTCTCTGCACCCCGTCCCTTATGCCTGGGGCTCTTGGAGACTTCATAGCCACCTCACCCCAGGGTGGTGCCCCATGCGCCCTGTATACCAGGGTTCCACACTCATGAGGATGTCTCTGTGTTCCCTACCATTCCCTCCTCCAGGTCCCTGCTTCTCCCTCACCATCTCTATTCACCCCTCTCTGGGTCCCTGCTTCTTCGCCATCACTATGCGCCCTAATCTGTGGCCCTACTTCCATGAGTTCCCATATCCCCCTCCTAGTCACTACTCACCCCCCATCCCCAGTTCTTTGTGTCCCTGCTGCTTCCTGCCTCTACTACCCCAACAGTCCTTACTTGCTTCCCCCCACTACTTGTCTCATCCTTCAACTTCCTGTTGCCACACTCCCAGTCTTGGCCTCTACCCCTCATGGTTCCCATTTCCTCCACCCATGCTGTGCTCCCCTGCCCCAATTCTCCCCTACAGACTGCCCTCTTTGTTATTTTTTCCCTTGACAGAGTCCAAACTACAGACTCGCCTCACTCAGCAAGTTAAGCTGCTGCCTCTGATTTGTGTGGGCGACAGATTCTTCTTCCCAAAGCACCAGGCAGTCTGGGGACCCTGATTTTTCCTATGAATCAGGCTTTGCTAATGTTCCAATTTGTATCAAAATCAATAGGCTTGTGCCCACTGATGCCTAGAACATTCTGTGCAGTTCAGTCATGGGTCAGATGCAGCATCCAAAGTTAAAGCATTACAAATAAACAGGCAAATGCCACCCAGTTGAGCGCTTATTGCTGGCTTTGCTCAGCCAGTGATGTATATATACTCACATAGGAGTTGCTGGCCCAACCAAAACGGCAAACTAGGAGCGTTAGCTCTTGGGTTGCTTGCTGTAGTATCCCCAATGGCGGGTCTATTTTGTGAGTGTTCTAAAGTAAGGAAAAAACTTCTCAAATGTCAAGTGTTACCGTGCTTGTTCTCTTTTCTTTTATTGTTTTTCATTACTTTTAACTGCTGCTAGTCTCGGGCTGGTGGGAAAGATGAACTTTCAAACTATTAGGTGCTGATTGGAATTGGCAGCATATCAGCCTGGGTAGCATATCAGCACTTGATAAAATTGACTAAGCTCTCACAGAGTAATCCATCACTTCCTTCCTGGGTTAATGTGCAAAGCAAGGAGCTTTACTAAAACCATTACGGCTGCATCTTTTATAGCTCACAGGGCCCAATTCCAGGAGGTCCTAAAAACTACCTATGAGGTGCTGAGCATTTGCAACTTCCTCGGCATTGCGAAATCCTATTGGGCACTGAGCCCCTAGGAAGCTTAGGCTCACAATTATTAACAAAAATTAAAACCAATGTAATGCATATCGATAATGTACATTGCATTTTATTATGCAGCAGCGTATACTTTTGGCTTACAAAAATATTGTGTAGGGACAACTGCTGTGAAGATATTTTAGCAGAAGTTGGGTGAGATACTGACAATATCAGGTGCATATGTGTAACCCATCAGTTAGTGTTCTGTTCTATGTACCCTTTATCCATTTATGATATGCAACTCCTACAGCAGCCAGCTTGGGGGCTTATCTCTCTAGCTCAAACTGTAGAAGTTCATTCTTCAGCCCTGGAAAAAATTAGCTCAGTTCCCAGTACTGTCCAAAATCCTTGTCATAACTATGTGGTGAAAATAAGAGAAATAAATTTTTGCACGCGTACATATATTACAGAGCAACTGCGTGTGCTTAGTATGATATTTGCATAATTTCTGCTGTTACACACACCTCCCGGTGCGGTGGCCACATGGAAAAAAATTACACCTGCAAAACCCATTGCCAAAGCTGAGATTTCCATGTGAAAAAGTCTATCACTAGTACACATGGATTAACATTTTCTAACTGTGTGTGCAGGTATTTGTGTGCCCAACTACACTAGCCAGTGTATACCCATCTTCACTAGTGAAGACATGGCTTCAAACCACAATGGAAATGTGGCCTTTAAAAGAAAATGCTGGTTAATCTTGTAGCTAAATTCAGATGTGAAATAAAATTGAGAAAAAATGGTAGGGTACAGGACGGAGAAGACACCAAACAGAAAGTGATCATATGTCTTCAGTTCTATACGGCATTGTGACCTTCTGTCCCAGTTCAGCAAGCACATATGTGTAGTGAATATGTGTAGTGACTATATGAAGAGTCACACTCAAGTCCTATTAGGTTCAATAAGACTACCTGCATGCTTAACATTAAGCATGTAGTTTTATAGCAGGCAACCTTTTACTGTCCTGTGCTACAATATTCTAGCCTGCCTTGTGTATGCAACTTGTGGTGCCAAGAATGTTCCACACATCTTCCGTTGGTAGTATTACTTGTAAGTGCTTGTTAAGTTTACTTTCTTTCTTTTTTTTTTTCCTGCCATATGATTGTAATGTTAAGTAACAAATCATTTTTCAGGCTGAGAGGAAGCATTTTAGTTCCTGTCTAGCAGTAGGCTGGATAGCAGTAAGATGAATTTCAGTTTGCAGTGGTCCTACTGAGTAAAATATTCTCATTCTGTAGAGTTAAGCTGTTTTATAATAGTCTGGTTCTGGCTATTGAAATACACCATAAGACTTTTTTTTTTCAGTTTGATTCACAGCACTTTCAATTATTTAGATAAGAACCTGGTTAGTTTCACAATTAGGGGGGAACTTTCAAAGTGGTGCATAGAGGTACAAACTCAAATCCTGATAAAGGGAGAAACCTTGAGCAATGCTTTGAAAATACACCCCTCAGAGTTTGGTGGGCTTTTTTAATATCCTACAGTAGGCATCTGCAGAACGCCTTTGAGGGCCCTTTAATTCTTTCTTTATATATTCTTGGCACAGAGAACTTTTAAAGTGCACAACTAATTTTTAATCAGAGATACGAGAGCTGATATAATCGCCATGTAGATTTCTTTTACGAGACTTACCCAGTATAGGGAATCAGCTGCTTGAGGCGTGACATTTGTAGTACTAAAATTGGCACTTCAGTGACTATAATAAGTAGCTTGGCCACAAAGTATTACCTTGTTGTAGTTATTATTTGTATTACCGCAGTGCCTGGGAGCCCCAGTTACAGACCAGGACCCCACCCATTGTTCTAGGCACTGTACAAACAGAGAACTACACTGGAGATTAGGGCTATGATTCCTAGCTCATGTACACCTAATCATCCTAGCTGTCATCTAGCTAATGTGCTAAAAACAAGAGGGTACCTGGGATAGCCTGGGCAGTGGCAAGTGGCCACACAGGCTAGCCGTGCCAAGGTTCAAGTGGATCTGTGTACTCATTGCTACCCCGTGCGACCATTGAGTTCTTATAATGGGAAGTGACAGTGGTAGCAGCTCTGCCTATAATGGATGACTCACTATAAGGAGACTAAGGCTAGAGTTTGCAATGGCACCTAATGGAGTTAGCTACTCACATATTTGACTAGGAGAGAGGCAACTGACTACATTAGTCCCTTTAAAAACACCAGCCTGATTGCATATGACTCAGTATATTGTCTTAAATGTAAATGAAGCGCTTAATGACCTCTTTCACTCCAAAAGAATATGCAACATATATAAGAATATGATGGTAATATAATATGTACTATTTATGTATTATTGCCTCCAACATATATCCTTTCCATATGGGCTTTTCTCATTGCACAGAGCACAGTATAATTCAATAAATACATACAACCTTTGAGTTACCCCCCCCCCGCCCCCAAAAAAACCCCCAAACTATCATAATCATTTCAACAACCTACAGTGAAAGGAAATTCCAGCTTGTGGGAGCAATCACTGCCAATCTAAATAAGGCGGAACATAGATGGCAGGGAAGTATTTGTACTAGTTGTATTAACAGAAGCATTGACCCTTACACGTGCCAAATGAAGCCATATGGGCCTTGGATCACAGCAAGAGTTCAAGCATAACCCCTGCATCATTTCTAGCATAGGCGAAATGTCCAGCTCAAGACCAGTGTTAAGACATACACACAAGAAATCTTAGCCCATAATGTCCTCCATTGCTAAAGGAGGGGAGTGTAGGTTTTGAGGCAACTGCTCCTTAAAAGCTTCAAATCCTTGAACAAAATGTTTGTATAAATGTTGGCCTATCAGTTGTTTAGGATGGAAAACAGATGGTCTGCAGTTTACAATTCCATCAAGAGTTCAAATTAAATTCATTGGCTTGTTCTTAGTAGAATTAATAAAAGTTGAATAATATGAACTGGCAGCCCTTAAAGCCCTCTGATTGTTGGCAGTGTGAGAGTACCATGCATTAACTACACATTCTTCCCTGGTGTTACTTAACTGAATACAGTGGCCTTACACTGGGGATGACTTTGCTAATCTTATTTCACCGCTCGGCCCGCCATATGCTCGATGCTTATCTGTGAATGAGAAGGACTGGTGGAGCTGAGTGATGACATAGCACAGGGGCTGTTTATTCATTAATGCTAGAGAGGGGCAAATTATACTGCTCCTTGACAACACTGATATCTAACTAAAACAAATTAACCTACTGCCATACATTTTCCTGATGGAGAGTAATACACTGACTTCTGAAAGCAGGTGGCAAAGCTATTGCTGGAGTATTCAAGGCAGTAGGGGTGGCAAATAGAATGAATTTTAAATGTAATCTACAAGAGATCAGAAAAGGGAATCGCATCTTTGGGGGCAAAACACAAAGCAAAGACCAAATTCAGTGTGTGTGAAATCTTTACTGTGACTAGCATAAGTAGAGCTAAGACCATGCTGAGCTATGCTCAAAGAATCTCAAATAGCTGTGTAGTTCTTGGGCCAGCAATTCAAGTCTAAGAAAAGAATCTCAACAATAAAGTCCACAAGATTTAAATTATGACAGTATTGAAAACAACAGCCCAATGACCAATTTTAACGAGTCAAAGAAAAAGAATCGGAAACCTTTTGTCAGATAAATAACTGACAGTTTTACCATTAATCAATGTTGATTCTTAACGCCTCAGCACACCACTTCCCTATTATTCAACTGTGCACCAGTTGAAAGGGTAGCTTAAGGACATCTAGTGTCTAGATCCACTAAAATGTTACACCACAGAAAATATTATGCCCCCCCCCGCAACACTTCCTCCCACCAGCCCTCAGAATAGATGCTTCATAGCCATCACCAAGAAACATTTTACACTCAAATGCATCTTTTTACCACTGCTGCCTCTGTGTCTGGTACCAGTGATGCCCTTTGTGACAGTGTACCCCGTAAGGCTTTATGGGGGGGTGTGCTTATAAATGTATGTATGACATAACTGGAATATGTTTTGTGCTGCCTGTACCATGTAATATATCTCCGTAAAGGTTATGGTCTACTATATCTATTCATCCTATCTGTACACATATATCATTTTCTACTTGAGGTTAAGAATATGGGCTGAATACTTGCTTGGTTTCTAAGTAAGCTTTGTGAGGCATTTGATCAGTTTCTTTAGGAAGGAATTTGCAAGGTTAAGTACCTGATCAGGAATCACTTGGGGAACAATGCATCTTGGAATGCTCCAATCCACATAAGAAGTCTTCCTGGAGACATACAAGATACCATGTGGACAATGGCTTCGGCCTGTAAAGACTGAGTCATGCAGGGATATGTGACTTGCCCAGGTGACTCCAAAACTCCATCTTGAAGCTGGACTTTGCATAGGGGGGGGGGGGGTCTCCACCCACAAGAGAAAGTCTATTTAAACCTGTGGGAGATCCCTCCATTTTGTCTTCAGCTGGCTAAGGAAGGAGCCTCTCCACTCCCCCAGGAAACTTGAAGGGAACTGGAAGAAAGGACAGTAACTATGGGGGTGTGAGTGATTGCTGGACCCAGGCTAAAAAGAGATTAGCCTGTAAAAGGGAGCATTCTGGAACTGGTGAGGAACTTATCTGTATTTAGTTTGATTAGACATAGATTTGCGCATTTTATTTTATTTTACTTGGTGACTTACTTTGTTCTGTCTGTTACTACTTGGAACCACTTAAATCCTATTGTCTGCATTTAATAAAAATCACTTTTTCCTTATTAATTAACTCAGAATATGTGTTAATATCTGGGGGAGCAAACAACTGTGCATATCTCTCTATCAGTGTTATAGAGGGCGAACAATTTATGAGTTTACCCTGTATAAGCTTTATACAGGGTAAAACGGATTTATTTGGGGTTAGACCCCATTGGGAGTTGGGCATCTGAGTGCTAAAGACGAGCACACTTCTGTGAGCTGTTTTCAGGTAAACTTGCAGCTTTGGGGCAAGTTATTCAGATCCTGGGTCTGTATTGGAGCAGACGGGAGTGTCTGGCTCAGCAAGACAGGGTGCTGGAGTCCTGAGTTGGCAGGGAAAACAGGAACAGAGGTAATCTTGGTACATCAGGTGGCAGCTCCCAAGAGGGTTTCTGTGATCCAACCAGTCACACCCTTATTGCTCTGTGAGGTGTGGCTGCCTCTCCCAAGTCAGTGTGGTCATCATGGAGATGTGGTCACAGATGCCACTGCCAGCATCTAACAGGCCCCCTACGGTCTTTTGTGTTCTTTATGCTGTGTCCAGGTCTCCTCTTTGTCACTCTTTTAATGCAGCAAGCAGCTGTGAGGCACTACGCCTGCTCCTTTCCCCACTTCTCTCAACCAGCTCAGAACAGGACATGAAACGAGGTGCATTGGTAGGAGGAGGTGGGGTGTCAGGAGTACTCCTTGCCTCCTCCCATCTTTGCCCTAGAGTGGTTATACAATATTGCAGGTCCCTTAGTCAGCTATGAGGTGCCCTGCGAGCTGCAACTCTTCCTCCATCTACTTGCTGGCTAACTGCAGTAAGTTCCTACAACCTCTCAGCTTGGAGCCTGAGGAGCCAAGAATATCACACTGCTTTTTCCATCAAATGTTATTTGATTGGTTGCAAGCTGTGCTAAGCAGGCCTCAGAATCCATCTAGGGAAGTCACAAAGAGGGGAAGAGACTGGGTTATGGTAGGCAAATTATTAGTACATGGCCTCCATGAACTCAGCTGCATTGGCATAAGCATGTGCGTCTGGATTGACTGCCACAGGACACTACAGTAATCAGTTTGCTTGCTGGGATGCAGGATCAGGCCTTTCACATGACAATTAATAATGATGAGCAAATCGCTAATTCTGTTGAGTTATTAATTGGCATGTGACGGGCCTGACCCTGCATACCCTAGCAAGCGAACTGCTTTCTGTAGTGTGCTGTAGACATCAATCGAGGAGCACACCCTTTGATAGGCGGCTAATGTACTTTTATTAGCACAGCTCCAGCAGTGTGCTTCATACCACACTATCTTCCACCTAAGCTTGCATTCTCTGATTACAACACAAAGCCAGCCAGGGAATAATAAACATAAACCACCATCCTTTCCCTACTCCTCATTAAAAAACACACTCTCTCTATTACAGTCCTCCACACCTTTTGTACTGGTTAGCTTCTTACTAAAGTCACATTCATAAGTCTCGTTTATGGGAAATGAGGTTAACAAGGTGGTTTGCTATCAAAAGCTTCTAATGAACGGCTATGATTTGGAGATGTTTTACAATCTCCCAGGAGTTTTTATGGTTTTGTGGAACTTTGAAGTCCTTAAAGAACTTAATTTCCATGCTAGTATGGTGTCTCTGCCTGACCTGGAATGATGGGCTCAGTCCTTATTAGGATATTTACTTAGTGTAATCTGGCATAGAAATTGGTCCGTATTTTTCCTGGTATTTGTCTCACTTGCCTGAAGACAAATGTTTCAAATACCTCCTCCCCATGCCCACACTCCCCCAGAGGAAGGTTATTTAGAACACTAAGGTTTTTTTTTTCCCGTTTGTTTTTTAAAGGGGAGCTTCATTTTTTGTAAGGTGGGTTGTTGGGCAAAAGATCATAAATACCTTTTACCTCTTCACCCACACAACATGGCAACAGAGCACTTGTCATGGTTTTCTCATCTGAAGGGCAGCCAACGTATTTCTGAATATTCTGCATTTCTGCCACCACTGAGCCTCTTGCTAGGAATGCATGTAACACAAATGCCATCTTGCTTATGTATGTATGTAGCTATAGTTTTATTTTCTCGCCGTACACCATTGCCCACAAAGATGGCTGTCATATATTTGCTATTAGCATCTTTGGCCCTCAGGAAGTCAGATGCTGCACATCCAGCACTGTAGGTGCAGGCATGCAGCAAGGACCTTTAGTTTAGTAGCACAATAGGGGAAAATAAAGAAATGGGTTATTTTTTTCATTAGTATGTTAAGGTAGCTTTGTGTGGGGTGAACTGTCTGACTGCAGAGTTATGGTCCTTCCTGGTTACTGAATTTCTTGTTTAGTATTTTTTGTTTTACATTCTTTTGACTTTATTTTCTTTCCCTTTTGTTTGTTTGCTTTTCCTTTTCTTATCACAGATCCAATATCCCTGCTACCAGCTGTAGTGTCCTGCAGCAGTAAATCAGAGCATACACACACACACAGGAACACTGTTCATGTGGTTGTTTTTTTTGTTTTTTGTTTTAATTTAGAAGAGCTTTGGCACATTGCACTATATGCTAACAGACAGTGCTCGAGACAAAATTCCTGTAGTGTGGGTTTTTTGAATTACAGTACAGTAATTTTGTAGATGCACCTCATTATGCTTATTATTATGAATACTCCCATTTATTCACAGCACTAAACATTATGCCTGAGAGTGGGTCTATAGAAAATACTATTAGAGTTACAGGTAATGAGCAAATCTCAAACGTGTCTTCATGGAGCCGGACAACTCGCATTAGCAGGATCATGCCCTAAAGATGTTGAAACAAGGCAATATTTTTCCACATATGTTACAAGCTTTTCAATTTGAAATACAGCTCATTCAACTAAAGTGAGAACAGAAATGATATTTGCCAAATAAGGTTACACTCTGCACTAGCAAAACTCTAGTAAGTTAGTACAACTGCCCTAATATTATTTCACATTTATAAAAGCCCCAAACAATAAGAATGTGCAGAAAACTTGTTCAAGTCTATAAAATATTGTCATTTTTGCCATTTTTTCATACTCACAAGAGTTAGTCAATAAGTGAAATATATTACATGACATTTGGAATTTACCTCTAACCCTCAGTGCGGCCTGTGCTGCTAGGGACATGCATTACTGTTATTTTATACAAAACAGTTGTGCTGGCAAAAAACATTTTTCACTTGTGGTGAAAGGAGTGAACTTACACTGATGAAAAGCAAATATTTTCTGTCATAAAACAAGCAAAAAGGCAAAACTTGCCTCATAAACTATGGTCCTCCAGCACTGAGCTTAAGGTTTTGCATTACTGCCCCATAAATGTGTCTCATTCCTGACCAGCTTTGCAACATTCTTCATCCATGTTCAGTCCTTGGTGCGCTGTGGCGTCTGTAAGCAAGGGAGCTCATGTTGAGACCTTTGGAATGTAGATTCCTGTCCAACTCACTAAATACAGGCCATCCAATATCCATTCGTTAGCTACAACTTTCATTTATTACTGAAGTAGCATGGATTCATGTGTCGGAGAAAAACTGAGTTCTCACTCTTTTGTTTGGGTACAGCAAGTCAGAAGCTTTATTAACTCTCACAATTGTGCAGAGGGAGAGAGCTAAGCAGGTCTCCCAACAGGTAAACAATTACAGGAAGCATTTATACCTTTTGTTACAGACAATAATGAGCAACAACTGCATTTTGTTTATACATAGGTCATTCTGATATCTTGTTTTGCTCACTAATGTAGACTCTTAGTCTACATTCCATATTATCTACACAAGGTCGCAACAACTTCTTACACAGTTCTTTCCCACTCGCCTCACACATTCCTCGCTTCTACAAATCTCGCGTTATTAGGGTTACAGTTAGCCTAACTCTTGCTAACGAACTGTCATGCATTGCATCCCCTTCCTGTCAGTTCTTTCTCTGCTTCCACAACCCCCTCCTGTCAGTTCTTTTTCTGCTTCCACACATGTGAGCAAATAAACTAGAGGGGCCAGGTGTCTTAGTTCAGTTTCAATATCCTGAGCCACCCAGCTCTTCAGCCAAACATGCTTTGAATGCAAACACTGAGGCCTGGTTGTCTGTATGACAACTACATAGCTCCATGATCAATAGCAGAATATGTTACTAAAATGTCCAGTAAAACCAGAACGAGATAATCTGAATCAGCCATTAACCAAAAGTCACTATAAAACTAATTAAGTGAAGTCTTGGTGCTGTCATACAACCTAAAGGTTGACATAAATTTTTCATACAAGTTGAACTTTGCTAAATGTGCTTCTAGTTGATTAATGATGACTTTCTTCAGTTCTCAAACAAGAAAATATGAGCGCGTGCTGTAGCTGGGAAAATAATCTACTGTAAAGGAGGACATCTTCAGCAGTAGAGGAACAATAAGACCTTTCAATAGCGCCCTGCTAAGCACAAGAGAATTTTTTTCCTCCTTTTGAAATATTGCTCCAACCTACTCCATGACCAACTGCATGAAATATGAATAGTGCAGTGTGGAGCATAAAGACTCCAGAATTGTGGCAGTTATGGACGTGAAACCATTAGGGCCAGTTAGATGTGAAGGCAAAATAACTTGTGGGTGTTTTGGGGGCCCCTTAACTGATGATTTTGGTCACAAAGGAATTTTTTAAATTACAAAAATGCTTTATATTATTGATAAGTATTGTGAGCTGACTAGATTGTGTGCAAAAGCCTGCTGGTGATGGAACTGGGATTGGGGAAATTTGCTGTGATAGGAAGGAGGTGGGGGAGGGAGATCTCATTTTCAGTTTTGTAACCCAATTTTGCTGTTTAAAACTGCCCTTTGGAAGGCAGACAAACCTGTCTGTGGCTATGTTCTTGAGCAAATGTGTCTACCTTTTTTTCACATGTGAAAAGTCATGAATGAAGTCATGAAATGAATTATTTACATTGGTGTTCACGGCTGAGGATGTGAGGGAGATTCCCAAACCTGAGCCATTCTTTTTAGGTGACAAATGTGAGGAACCGTCACAGATTGAGGTGTCATTAGAGGAGGTATTGGAACAAGTTGATAAACTAAACAGTAATAGATCACCAGGACCAGATGGTATTCACCCAAGAGTTCTGAAGGAACTCAAATGTGAAACTGCAGAACTACTAACTGTTGTGTGTAATCAACCAAATGACTGGAGGATAGCTAATGTGACACCAATTTTTAAAAATGGCTCCGGATTCTGGCAGTTGTAAGCTGGTAAGCCTGACATCAGTACCGGGAAAACTGGTTGAAACTATAGTAAAGAAAAAAATTGTCAGACGCACTCATGAACATAATTTGTTGGGGACGAGTCCACATGGTTTTTGTAAAGGGAAAAATCTACTAGAATTCTCTGAGGGGGGGTCAACAAGCAAGTGGACAAGGGGGAGCCAGTATATTTAGATTTTTCAGAAAACTTTTGACAAGGTTCCCTCACCAAAGGTTCTTGAGCAAAGTAAGCTGTCATGGGATAAGAGGGAAAGTCCTCTCGTGGATTAATAACTGGTTAAAGGATAGGAAACAAAGGGTAGGATTAAATGGTTAGTTTTCAGAATGGTGTGGTAAATAGTGGTGTCTCCCAGGCGTCTGTACTGGGACCAGTCCTGGTCAACATAGTCATAAATGATCTGGAAAAAGGGGTAAAGAGTGAGGTGGCAAAATTTGCAGATGATAACTATCTTGAGTACATTTGTAAGTCCCAAGCAGAATGGGAATAGCTACAAAAGGATCTTCTCAAAACTAGGTGACTGGGCAACAAAATGGCAGATGAAATTCAATGTTGATAAAATAATACACATTGGAAAACATAATCCCAACTATACATATAAAATGAAAGAGACCTTGGAGTCATTGTGGATAGTTTTCTGAAAACATCCACTCACTGTGCAGCGGCAGTCAAAAAAGCTAACAGAATGTTGGGAAGCATTATGAAAGAGAAAGAGAAAATATCATATTGCCTCTATATAAATCCATAGTATGCCCACATCTTGAATACTGCATGCAGATGTGTTCACCCCAGCTCAAAAAAGATATATTGGAATTGGAAAAGGTTCAGAAAGAGGCAACAAAAATTATTAAAGATATTGAAGGGCTTCCATATGAGGAGCGATTAAAAAGACTAGGTCTTTCAGCTTGGAAAAGAGACTACTAAGGGGGATAAAAAAAAAGTATATGAAGATATTTCTATTTCATAGAACTGGAAGGGATCTTGAAAGGTCATTGCGTCCAGCCCCCTGCCTTCACTAGCAGGACTAAGTATTGATTTTTGCCCCAGATCCCTAGGTGGCCCTCTCAAGGATTGAACTCACAACCCTGGGTTTAGCAGGCTAATGCTCAAACCACTGAGCTATCCCTCCCCCCTAAATGATAGACATCTATA
The DNA here is from genome assembly GCF_002925995.2 of Terrapene triunguis. Classification (NCBI taxonomy): domain Eukaryota; kingdom Metazoa; phylum Chordata; order Testudines; family Emydidae; genus Terrapene; species Terrapene triunguis. Next base: position 1,000,423 of record NW_020698242.1, on the reverse strand, counting down.
AAATCATGACTGGTATGGAGAAAGTAAATAAGGACATGTTATTTATGCCTTCTCATAACACAAGAACTAGGGGTCAAATGAAATTAATAGGCAGCAGGTTTAAAACAAACAAAAGGAAGTATTTTTTTCCACACAGTCAACCTGTGGAACTCTTTGTCAGAGGATGTTGCAAAGGCCAAGAATATAATAGGGTTCAAAAAGGAACCAGCTAAGTTCATGGAGGAAACGTCCATCAATGGCTATTAGCCAGGATGGACAAGGGTGCAAAAACCACGCTGTGAAGTGTCCCTAGCCTCTGTTTGCCAGAAGCTGGGAATGGGTGACAGGGGATGGAGCACTTGATCATTAGCTGTTCTGTTCATTCTTTCTGAAACACCTAGCATTGGCCACTGTTGGAAGACAGGATATTGGGCTAGATGGACCTTTGGTCTGACCCAAAAGTATGGCTGTTTTTATATTCTTATGTCATAGCTTGTTACAGGAAGGGGGTTCTAAGTTTTACATAAGTTTTGGAATCTAGTTGTTGTCTGCCTCCTGTTTGATGAATTGGTTTCAAGGCTATGTACCATGAGGAAGAATCAGAAGAAGCCTTACTGCAAACCCCAAGTAGTCACAAATCATGCCAGGCCTCTAAAAATCATCAGTGGCTTAAAAATCATGCAATTATTTTTTTAATGCTGTTTTGGGTTCCTTTTTTGGAGAATTCTGGTTTTTGAGATTTTTTTTTAGGGTGACTGTTTTCACGCTCATCTCTGCCCCTATGAAGGCTAGAAACCTACTTTAAGAAAAGAATGAACACTGAGATTCTCCTGAAATCACACAAATGCAGGTGTGATGGCTTTAAAAAACAATCAAATAGTGTTCAACTGTGATAAAATCATGAGTGTTGGCAACACTGAAGAAGTTGGATGCTCTCTCTTCTCAAAATGTATGTCCTCTAATCACAAGGGTCCCCTGGCTCATGTTGTGCTGTAACAGCTTGTCTGGCTGCTGCTCCTCTGCATGAATGCACGTTGTAGTTCTGGCAGGGTGGCAAGCATGGTATGCTAGCACCAGGCTGGAGGCCTTTTAAAAATTAGTAGATTATGAGGATAATTCTCTTTGCCTGGGTTCTACCTGCATGTCCTAATTGAAGCTTGATGAAGCAGTTGTTCTGATGGCAACATGCGGTATGGCAGAGCAGACAGGCAGAGTTTGCAGACAGTGACTGAATTGCTAGATTTTGTAACATATTAAAGTACAAGTGATGGGTTTAATTTCTACCAATGATCAAATTGGGGTGGGCTGAGGAGAGGACTTAAATCACGCTTGTGGGCTGGTTGGTGAAGAGGCACTGATGTTCACATTGATGGTGGTGGAAGGTAGTTTCTCCCCATGTGTGAATCAGCACTCCTTACCCAAGGACCTTTCAGAAGGCACAGGAGTCTAGATTCACAGAGGTACTCAGGGAAGTCATAGTTCCACATTAGGTACAATACACAGGAAAAGTTAGGTGCCTAAGCAAGTGATTGGCAGAAGCCAGCAAGCTGAGCAGTGAGCTGTCTAAGCTAGCCAGCAGAGAAATGTAGAGGAAAGGTCTGGGGCTTAGGGCCCAGATCCACTACTGGCTGTAGGTATCTGACTAACAGGCCAGAGGGAGGTACCTAACTGCACAGAGATCACCCCCCATCAATAGCCCAGTGGTCAGGGCACATACCTGGGATGTCAGAGAGCTTCACTTTCTGATTTGTTGTAGGGACCTAACCACCAGCTTATTTGGAATTCTGGGTGGGGCTCTCTCTGCTGAATAACTTTGTATAACTAATTAAATAGTCATTGAGCCAGAGAAAGAGACAAAGTGAGAGGCTGACTCTGTAGCCCAGTGCTCAGGGTACTCACTTGGGATAGTGGAAAGCCAGGTACAAGTCGCTATTCCAACAGATATTTAATTAGTTCTATACAAAGTGGTGCAGCATCAGGACTTTAGGCACCTTTGCAGATGCCTACTGGTGAAAACGTAGGCACCTACCGCATTAGATGGCAGCTGAGCAGGAGTTTTGTGAATGTCAGTAGCACTTGGACACCTCAATCTTCTTTGTGAATCGAGCCCAGGGCACCCGATTCTTTCCATGGCGGGGAAAAGGTTCACAGCAGTCACAGTGTGGGCTGGCAGCACTGCAGGGACTGATGTCTTCCCTTAGCAACAGCATTACCTCTCACCAGCTCCTCTCCTCTGTTCTGGTGACCTAAGGCAGCGACAATGGAGAGAACAGAGATGCTGCTGCCATACACATGCTTCTTGGAGCACTGGCAACTCAGGAAGGGATCGGCAGATGCATTATGTTCTCTCCTTAATAGGGGCAGAGAGGGGGGTTCCCTGCATCTCCTAAAAAATCTTTTTCTGTCCGGGGGGTTTGCTTTTGGTTAAATGGTTAAAGCCTGTGATTAACTCCACTGCCAGTAGGACAGATGTTTCAGGAATCCCATAGCATCAGGAAGCTTTCAGGTAGCCTGATGGGTCTCCTGACTTCCTTTCAGCGTGTGGCTGTCCCTCCCCCTCCTTCACACCAATTGCAGAATTCTGTTTCTCTCAACAGACCCCTGTGCCCTGGCAGAGTGATGGGAATGTGTTACCTTTTATAGTCTCCCTAATACTACCCCGGGAATATTTTCTATCTGTTCTGGGTTTTTCTAGCACGGAGAGAATAACTCCAATGAATCTAACCCAGTGTTTCTCAAACTGGGGTCGCCGCTTGTGTAGGGAAAGCCCCTGGCAGGCTGGGCTGGTTTGTTTACCTGCCCCGTCCGCAGGGCCGGCCGATCGTGGCTCCCACTGGCCACGGTTCACCGCTGCAGGCCAATGGGAGCTGCTGGAAGTGGTGGCCAGTAAGTCCCTCAGCCCGTGCCGCTTCCAGCAGCTCCCATTGGCCTGGAGCAGCGACCAGCGACCAGTGGGACCCGCGATCGGCCGGACCTGTGGACGGAGCCGGTAAACAAACCGGCCCGGCCCGCCAGGGGCTTTCCCTACACAAGCGGTGACCCAAGTTTGAGAAACACTGATCTAACCTGTTTCTCTTCTAAAACAATCTGCTGGAGATGTTATACTACATGGCAAAAGAGCAATATGTGAGGGGAAGTACAAAGAATGATTAATCACATAGGAGTTAGGGCCTTCTGTTTAAGTGGACTTATTAGGCCTTGGACAGTTGAGATGCTTTGAACAAGTGGCAAGTTTGGGAAGAGACTGAGGTGGGTGTCATTTCCCCATTTTCACTCCAGCCAAGATATGTTGCCTTTTGGAGTTTGTTTTGGTTGTTGAAGCTGTAATAAAGTTTTGGACACACAGACAAAATTATAACAGTAGTGTCCCTCAGTGGATCCCTGCCATTTCAACTGAGTTTATAAAGATCAGTGGGAATATAATAAACTGTTAGCACCACCCCTCATGGCCCAGTTATGTATTTTATCCCATAAATCAGACTGAAATCAATGGCAAAACTCCTATTGACTGTAATGGGAAGAGTATTAATAGCACTAGAAACTTAGAAAGATTCAGCTCCAGTAAATTCAAATTCGTTACTCTAGCAACCAAGGTTTCTGAACATTCAAGTCATTCATTCAAATTTAAAAGTGATTTTTTTCTTCAGCTCTGATTGTGTCCCTTTTGCATTCATTTGCTGAGAGCATTTGAATAATCTCACTTAAATGTGCCCAGAAAGCAAATATTTAGGCACGTGCAAGTTTGAGTATTCAAATCTGAAGTAGTATCCTTTACATGGTAACAGGAGGTCAGGGCTCCCAAATCCACTCACCAGAACCCTGACATGAAGCAATTAAAGCAAGCAGCCTAGGGTCTCACAGCTCCCTTAGCAACTAGCACTATCCTGGCATACACAATTACTTTGTGCTATTGGTGACAGGAGGGGACAGACCTCTGCATGGCGTGCACTATGGATATTTTATAATCAGAATAATACCTGACATAGCTGGCATTCAGTTTTTCTGAAAGGCCTCATCAGAACCTTGGCACAAGCACAATCATAGCAGCCAGACAAAGATCTGGCTGCACCCTTTGCCAACAGGAGAACACATGCATGTGCTTAGGCGACTGCAATGAAGGAAAATTAAATGTAAACACTGCACGTGGGTAATGGATGTTACAGTAGCCTGTTTTTCTAGGAATGATGGGTCAGGCAAGGTTTGTGTGAATTAAAGGGTTAACATTTTCTAAAATGACCTAATCCAGTATATCTGCTATGCTTCCTGCATCACTCACTCTCTCTAAAATACTCACAGTGATTTCTTCAATCCCTCTTCTAGACTGAGACTCCAATCCAATGCTCATGGAAGTCAATGGGAATCTTTCCATTGACTTTGATGGATGTTGGGTTGGGTCCTCTGAGAATGTATACCAGGGGTCGGCAACGTTTGGCACACGGCTCGCCAGGGTAAGCACCCTGGTGGGCCGGGCCAGTTTTATTTACCTGCCG
>NW_020698242.1:912272-985954 GCF_002925995.2 Terrapene triunguis | reverse complement strand
AGGGTGCTTACCCTGGTGAGCCGCGTGCCGAACGTTGCCGACCCCTGGGCTAGTCCATTATCTTTCTATGCACTATAGCCTCTGTTGATATACTGCCCCTAGAATATCTTTCAAGGTGAAACACAGCCTAGAAGGAAAAGAGCACATTTTCATTTTCTTTTTATTGATTTGCTTATTTTTCTTTAAAATATATGCTTCAAACTAATTTTACGTTCCTTTTTTTTCTTTCCTTTTTTAAATAAAGGAAAGTAAATACATACTTTCTATGGGGTCCTTTACTCACTTCGTTTGAGTGTACAATTGCTATGTTGAGGAACCTTGCTGTAGATATCCATATTACTTTTTTTTTAATGCATCAGAAATTTGGCCAGGGAGTTCTGATAGTTCTGATAATTTTCTTCAGTATTCAGAAAGGAGGAAATCATGCCAAAATAATACAGGAAGTTTTGTAAATGTTATAATGTTTGAGATAAAAAGTTCATGTTGGATGTAAGTAATCAGATCCTGTTCTCTTCTATCCTGATGTCAATCTGGAGTAATTCCACTGGCTTCATGATTTAAACCAGTGCAACTGAGATCAGAATTTGGGATACAAGCGAGTTTCTTCTCAAGTATTAAAGCTCATTTTTAATAAACAGTTTCCTATAAATTGGAACAATTTTGCTTTTACAGGGAAATTACCATGTTAAAATGAATTTGCTAAATACTTATTATTACAAATGTATTATGCTCTATGCACTATTGTAATTAAGGAATTAGCATAGAGATATTTATAAAGACTGGCTATGCCTTTGTTCTGTTTCTCTCCCCCCTCCATCCACAACCTTCCCATGGAGTTTTTGCTAGGGGTCACATTGCTAGTCCAGGATTGATGGTGTCACACTCGGAGATTAAGTGGGATTGTGGAAAGACTGGTCCTGAGGATTTCTCTCATCTTATTGTGGCTAATGTGGATACAAGAACATCCCACATTTTGTGCATTGGAGGTTGGAAGTAAAAGGTGGATTTTTGTGACTGGTCCTCATCTAGATAATGGATCAGACTGAAAATCTGGATCTGCACTCCCCTCCCCTCAGACAACCTTGCAGTGGCAGGCTTTTTACTCCAGATTTAAATCCCAGGAAATCCACAAATTGACAAACACAACTGAATCAAAAACATCATCCCATACCTTCCCCCACAACTGAGCCTAGGGTCCATGCCAAGCCCAGTATGGGTCATAGTGAACTCCTAAAGTTGTGGTCTACCTATTACCTTTAACTAAGTAGAATTGTGAATCTTCGGTTTATTGCCTGTTCTTGTGGCTGTAATGCCAATGCATTTATCATATAGAGTATCATGTAATTTACAAAATATATTTATGAATCTGAAGGCCAGTGAACATGCACTAAATTATTCCAAAGAATGTCTCCGACTGTCAGTTTTATTTTCTGCTTTTTTTGCAAAACTCAAAAGCAATCAATCAGTCAAGGTTAATGAAAATACTGTATGAAATTATAATACCCATATGTTTTCTACTTTCGCTGCTCTGAACATTAATATATGGTGAACCTTGATACAAACCTCTGTTGTCTATGAGCGTAAAATTTGGATTGTGGATAATTTCAGGTGGTAAACTGAAGATAAATCTCGGTCCATTGGCTGCATCATCCTTGTCATCAGCAGTAATTGTAATAAATGCCTGTAAAAAAAAAGGTAGCTTGTAAACAAATAGTGCCTTTGTTGGGCACATAATATTGCATTCAAATAGGGTTTCAATATTGTGAATTTTGAGAGCCAAAGGGAAAAGAAAGAAAAAACATCATTTACTCTTATAAATATACTATGGGTATAAAGCTCAAATAGACAACTATTTCTGTTACTATATTTAGTCAATACAAATGTTTTTATAATATTATATAATAATATAATATTGTATATAATATTGAACTTAAATGTGGGTAGGTCTGAGGAAATAGCATAACCTCGCCCCTCCCTTCCCCCCAAACTGGCAAACATATAGGCAACAAAAGTAGTGTTAATAAAATAATTTAAACTCCCAATTGGAAGTAATCCTTTGCTCCAGCTACTCCTAGCAGTAGGAATATCTGCACTAGGATAATACATACACAAGGTATGATTGGATACATTTGTGGGCTACACCCTGTAAGCCCCATTCTATGCTTCCTGTTATAGAAGGCAGAGTGTCTCTCCAATATTTGACGTGTGCCCATGATTGTGAAAACTAACTCCTACTCTTGCTTCTACTGTAAATTTGCTGGTATACACCTGTGGCCATGGCCAGCCAAAACTCAAACCTTGAAATGTTGTGTGTGCATGTGCATGCACCCACACATTAATTTAGTTCAATTTTGATGTCAAATTAAAAAAAAAGTGCCTCTCTATTTGCTCTAGACACCTTTGCCAAAACTTAAAAATAGCAACCCCGCTTCCAACTTCCAAACAAAACTGAACTCCAACCCAGGAATAAGGCACTTCCCCCATCAGGGGAATGTAACAGATAGAAGATACCTTGTTGCTCTGACCATTTTCACAAATAAATGCTTCATAGGTTGATGCAAATTTTGGAGCATTGTCATTGACATCAAGGACCTTAATTGCTACAGGAACTTTGGCTTCCTGATGTCGGTTGTCTATAAGAATAAATGAAAAACAAAACAAAAGGGAGACAAAACAAAGCTATAATACTTTTATTAAAGTTAAAAAAGAAACAACCAAAAACAAAGTATTCCTGCTATGTATTATTCCAGCTGTTATACTCCACATAAACAATGTGAGGAGTATAGTATTTATATCACTGAGTTGTAATCCTCTGTGGAATACTTACAGACTTCAGTTGCAAAGACAGAGATGTTATGCCAAGCAATTTCTTCCCTATCCAGAGTTTTTATGGTCTTAATGTAACCATCTTCTGGACTGATACTAAAATATCTTTCAAGGTCAGTGTGACGATCAATTGAATACCTTGAAGGAGATGAAAATTGAGTATTAGACAAAAGAATTACATTGCAGCCTGATGTTTCAGTGTTTGTTCAACAGTATATTTCATATTATTTTAATATAGTTTTTCAGTAGCATGCTTGCAAGATGGACATATTAATGGAATTTATCAAGCAACTTTTTAATGGAAATGTATTTCCATTATTTATTAATGTCTATGTATCAGAGGCATTTTGCACTGTCAAGTTCTTATATAGTATATATAATAAAAACATTTATTCTTTGAAGACCTTAAATGATAACCTTTGAAAAGTGTCTAAATTCCTTTAATTTGTATGGAATATTTTGAGATATTTATATTTTCCACCTGTTCCATATTTATTTCTTTTAATTTTCAGAACACTCATAACTTTATAAAATTTATCATTTCCTAGATTATTTAAAATTATTAATTGATTTACTAAACAGCTCTGTATTCTTATACAACAGTATGTTTTACTATGGCTTTCAGACATTCACTTTGCAACTCTTTGGAGCATATGTTATGACAACAAAGCATTTTAAATAGCTTCATATCTTAATCAATAGTAGCAAGATGACACCAGAAAACACACATAGCAAATGCTACTTTATACCTCTCTCACTGTATGTGTGTGTATGTTTGTGTGTGTATATGCAAAGACACATAGTGGTTGTCATAAAAAGTTAACAGTTGACAATAGTAACCACACAGTAGTATCTGAGCTATTGCAGTTATTTCTATTCTAACTTCATTGAAAAATTGATGTCTTTGATAATATTGTAGTAAATATACCTTGTAATAGTGACCAGTATGAGTTGCTATGCAGACATAGCTATAACAAATTGTACATGAAATATGTCCTAAATATGAGAAAATGTGCAAAACGAATAGCTACAAAAAGACACATGCAAATAAAAGAAGATAACTGACTAGGTACCATTACATCACATTAACTAAAAAGTTATCTTGTTTAGTTCTATATAAACAATAGGACTAGATTAATAAAGCGTACCTTATAGCACTATTTGCAGCATCGGGGTCTTTGGCATGTACTCTCCCAACAACAGCACCAGCTGCCGCGTTCTCTTGTACTTCAAGAATATAACTTGGTGCTAAAAATATGGGGGGCTCATCAGCATCCTCAACTGCTACCTTTACAGTTACAGTATCCTTGAATGGTCCATTGCTGATGAACTTAGGATCAATATGTACATTGGCTGCCTCTACCTTCAGACTGTAGGACTTTTTGGTTTCATAATCTAGGAGCTGTAAGAAATAAGAGGATGATGCATCAGTTGGACAGTGCCAACAACATTGAAATGTAAAAGCTAGTTCCTTAGAATATGATAGCAGAATCCCTATAAACCAGATGTTTGCATAGCACTTAATATGCAAAGACTCAAAAGTCCGAGACCTTTAAAACATGTGCTAAATAGTCAAAGTGAGGAGCTACCCACTCCAGCTACAGTAGAGAAAAAAACTCAACATACTGGGCCAGATTCCCTACCATGCCCTGTGCCTGTTGTACTGCTTAGGAAACCACCCACATCTCATCAGCTGGGGATTCCTCCAGCAGCAGGAGTCCCTGCTGCTACTCCAACTAGAGCCCCAACACAGAGAGCATGTTGGGGCAACGAGCAGTAAGGAACGGATGTGTCTGGAGCATGCTGCGCTCTGTCTATCCCCAGCTAGCAGACAGTCCCTTGGGAATAGTTGGAAGGGAGCCTACTTTAGGGCAAGGGTAATCAATTATTTTTTGTCAAGGTCCAAATTTCTCAGTCAAGGTATAGTCAAGGTCCAGACTCAAGAGAAAATAATATAGTAATAATAATGATGATGATTATAATAAGTAAATAAAAGGATTTTTGGTCCGTTCAAAATCCCGCTTTGGCCCGTGATCCACCTATTGACTATCCCTGCAGGAGGGGCTGAATCAAAGATACAGAAGTGACCCTTTTACTTGAGACATGCCTTCTATGGTCATACATTATGGGCAGATGGTAGCGTAGGAGGTGCTATAGTGGCCCTACACCAACTAGGAATTTCCCCACTGTGGAAGAATTCTCCAGAAGTTGGATCTGTCTGCTTTATGGACACGGTGTGGTGGTCAGCTGGCACCCAATGGCCATAGCAAGGGTCAAGATCTGGCCCATATGAAGGAAAGAGAGGTTGATGTGAGTCATATGACATAGTGAATAAATTATATGAGTTCAAGTTAATGATAAATATTGTACTAGAATTACACTTGTATTTGGCATACTGTCTTTCTAACTCATCTACTGAACAACCACTTTTCAAAAAGTAAATAGAAATAACAATTAATGAATAAATATCATAAACATAATGGTGGGGAAAGTGTGAAGATTATTCTTTGCACTTCTGTAGCTCTTCCATCCAAGGATCTCTGAGCACTTTAGAAATATGAAGGGAATAAGCCTCACCACAGCCTGTGAGGTAGGAATTCTCCTCCATGTTTCAGATGACTGATCCTAACTATGGTGTACCTGCAATGTCTCACTGACACAGAGAGATTGCAATGTTTCAGTACCGTAATCCACAATATGGTTATGTCCTTAAATGTCTGAGAGGCAGGTGCCTTGATAACTGTGATTATCAAACTATGCTAACAGCATAGAATGGACTGCAGGCCGTGATAACATACCAGCTACAGCTAAAAAAGCAGTGCAGACTCAGTAATCGAAGAGCTATTAAAACAATGAGCAATCAAAAAACATCACAGTAGTGAAATAACTATCAGTATTCCGAGCAGTGACTGCCTCACCATCTCAAAAGTAAAGCACCATCTCCAAGAAATATTTTTGTATTAGCTTGAGAGACAGGAAATTCTATGTTACATACATAAAACAGGGTGTTGATTTATTTGCATTTTGTGTGTGTGTGCTTGTTTGTTTGATTACAGGTATGCACTTTGTGATGCAGTATTATGACAGTTTTGCTGTACTAGAGGTTAACTGATTTTCTAACAATTGCATACTCTTTTTATAGTTGAGACTTTATTGTGCTGGCAGTTCTGTGTCATGGCAATATTTACAAGAGCCCCTTCTCCCTGATCAATGTACCCATTTTGGGAAAAGTTCTGGGGTGAACTAATGTTACTCAAGTCCCTTATGAAATTGACCTAGGATTGGGGCAGAGGTAAGAAATACTCTGAGGATAACTGCTCAATTCCTCCTACACAGAGCAGACATTTGGGGTTTGATCTAGCATAGCATAGGTGCATGGTAAAGAAAGCAAAAGGTGAAAAGCAAAACAGGGAGTTCATGGAATATGATCCCCCACTAATGAGATGCTGCTTCTTGCCTTCACCCCCCTCCCCCCACAAGTAAAGTAGCAAAGTGCCACATGAATGCAGAGTATCACACTTAAGCCCATATTGCCTCAAAGATGCCCACTGTCCACCCACACCACACCCCAATTTTACCCTTTGTTTTGAGAATAAAGGAGTGAGTACATAAGGGACTTCAAACTTCATACACTAGAGCGAAGAGGAATACCAGTATTGTTGAAGCCATGTAGGTCCCAGGATGTTAGAGAGACAAGGTGGGTGAGGGTAATATATTTTAGTGGACCAACTTCTGTTGGTGAGAGACAGAGGCTTTCGAGCTTACACAGACTCTGACCTGAAGAAGAGCTCTGCGTAAGCACGAAAGCCTCTCTCTCTCTCACCAACAGAAGTTGGTCCAATAAAAGATATTACCTCACCCACCTTTTGTCCCTAGTGTTTAACCTCACTTGTGCACATGCACAGCCTCCTCTTACCCATGTGTTGGAGGAGGGCAATGATGCCATGGTCCATATTTGAGACCTCACTCTTGTTGGTAATGTAGTGGGAACAGAAAATGACCTGGGGTCATCAAGGTATAAATTAAAACTACAGGGAGTGTTTGCTAGGTTTCAGTGTTGTGCAAGACTTTGTTACTAATGAAGTTGAGGCTGTTGCATTTCATCATGATTTGCTATCAGGTGTTCATTGTGCTATGTGCAGTGGCTTCAGCAATGTAATACAAGGAAACTGTTTTTGAATTGTGGACACAAACCATTTGAAATGATCTTAGCTAGTCAAATGGCAGAATCCTTTGATGGGACTATAACATTGTTCTACGTGACTTTCTATTCTTACTTGCACACTACTTCATCCTTTTCTTTCAATCTACGTAGAATGTGGGGGAAGCAATATTGATATTTAAAATGATTTCTTTTATCAGAAATGCAGACAAATCCTCGATACTTTGCACTTTATCTAAAAATTCTTATGACTCTGCCAACTTGAAAATGAATGCTTGGTTAAAACAACTAAAGCAAACCCATCATTTATTTCTGCGGTAATTCTCAGTATGCTTCGAAGAGTGAAAGGTGTTGATTTCTCTAGTGGTAGATCAGTACAGAACGCTGTTAAAGAATATATAATAGTTTCTTCACTTTATATTAATAAATCCACTATAGAGCTTTTTTGTAGTACTGCTTTCCATTCAGTTACTTCCTTCCATTTTGGCTCTAGGCATTATCAGAGAACAGTAAAATGGGAGCTCAGAGGTCATCACAGCTTCATAAACAAACGTATACACAAATTTTTCATAATTTTAACATGGACACTAATCTATTGCTATTGTATCGTCTGTGAGAAAGAAAATAAAGTATGTTGTGTATATTAATAGGCTTGAAACGAGAGGATTGCTCACCTTCTTAAGCTTTACAACACCTTCCTGAGTCTCATAATCTGTTGTAATTTCAAACATCTCCACACCATCTCCATCAATGATGCTGTAAGTCACTAAGCCATTTTCTCCAATATCTGGATCTTTGGCCTTCAGTCGTCCTACTTCTTCCCCTGGTATGGATGCTTCTGATATTGACATCTGGTACACACCTAGGCAAAAAGCATTCAGTTGTAATTGCACAGTTTGCTTCTTCAAGTATTTGTATTTTTACCTGTTTCATTCATACATACAAATATAGCACAGCAAATTTTAAAACTTTCAAATTATCCACATGCACTAATGGAGTTATTCACTGAAGGAATGGTTATATTATAAAGGTCTAGGTTACTTTGAGATTGAGGTCATTTGTGAAATCTGAGGTCATGTTGCTAATCTGTATAAAATTACCTTCCCAATTACTACCTTCACCTCTAGTGTTCTAGCAGGAGTTAAAAGGCCAACTGATCATACAATCAGAATGCAGAAATTATTGTGACATCAAGGTTATAATTCATATTGGAGATGTTATTACAAAAATCTAGAGAAAATTACATTTCAAATGATTCATGGTATGAACTTCAACAGCGAGAAGCCTAGGAGGGTAACTGACATTCATTCAAAAGCCACAAATTATATAACAGGAACTGGATAAAATCTTACTGCTGTGACACCTAAAAGAATAAATCTGCTGCTTTCCATGGTTCTCACCTGAAATGTCAAATTGCATTCACTGCAAAGTAGTGAAATTTAGCACCATTCAGTACATGTCGGATTATGTAGGGCCCCAGTACAGATCCATAGAGGGGAGAATAACAGGAAACTTTCCCACCCTACCTCAGGGACTATACCCTCTGTGGGGCCCAGTGGCACAAATCTCTGGAAAGGGCGAGGATGGTGCAGTGTAAGCAATGCTCCTGTGCACGAGAAGGCTCCAAGCAGTATACTGTGTCCTGAGGCACAATTCTCCTGCGACTCTTTCTACAGTGATGCAAATCTCTGGGGCCTTCCAACCCAAGCCAGAGTTTAAATAGCACCGCCTGCCCCTAAATACCGATTAACCAGTTTGGAATTCTTTACATTTCCCATAGCATCAACGTTGACCTGAACAAACCCAGGGAAGCATACAGCCAGCAAGATAAAATATAATGGGCTAAATCTAACCCCCGCCCTCAAGTATCATTTGAGGAACATCAGTGGAGATATACCAGGTGTGGACTTGCTTCATTCACTGTAAACACAATAGACATATATGATAGAAACAAAACACTAACTCCAGGTACAATCAAGCCTAAATTAAAGCAGGTTGCACAATAACAGTTTGATCTATTGAAAGAGCATAACTATGAGTTGTTAGCAGGATGTGCAAAGCTCTTTCATCTGTGGCCAAGGAAAGCACCTCTTGCCTGAGAAACACCTTAGACAGCGTAGGTGCAGTTGAGGTAAAAAGATCAAATAGATCATCTGCCATTCACTCAAATTTATCAATAGACAGAAGTGGATTTGCACAGTTAGAAATGACTATCATAAGCTACAACTTGGAAATAGCTATGAATAGAAAGAACTGTATAAGGGCTCTTCTTTAGAACCGTGTTAGTCTCACTGCAAGAGCCTACTGGTGTATGTAGACCAAGTTACTGTGGGAACCCCATATATATTGTACATCTCCAAAAATAGAATAAACTGCTGACACGCAGTGGAGGTGAGAATTAGAAGATCCATTCTTTTAACTCCTTCTGGTTCTCCATCAGATTTTTGACAGAATCTCAAAGATGTTTTTTCTGGTAATGTTATAGTCTGAACAGAATGCAAAACGGAGCCTGCTTTTTCTGAGCAGGCTTTTGTACATCTGCAGCGTTAAAAACTAGAGTTGGAAAACACTTATTAAGTAATTTTAATCCATTATTGCCGCAGTGCAAGTCTTTCCCCTAAAGTATATTTTCAAGGGCTTTCTCCAGCCTAGTTTTAACTGTCTCAATTACAGGGGCTTCACTTCCATAAAAGTCTAGACGACATCACATTGATCTCACCATAGGTACGTTTATAATACAACATGGTTCGATGGTTTTCAAAATGAAGCATGGAGCCAGGAATCCCCTGCTTTCTAATCCTGGCTCTGAAAATGACTCACTCTGTAGCACTACACAAATCATTTAAGGACTCTGCATAAAATAATACTTACCTATCTCACATTTCTGTTGTGGTACTCCATTCGTTACTATTAGTTACTATTTGTTTGAATATACAAGGCACTACACAAGTGTTAAGTATAATTAGTAGTAACCGTTATGTATTAAGGGACTTGTCACTTACTCTGTGGGAACTTTGGTGGGTTGTCATTGACATCAGTAAGTGTAATTGTCACTTTGGTTGTCCCTGAGAGTCCTCCCATGTGTCCTCCCATGTCTTTTGCCTGTATTACAACATGATATTCTTCCTTAGCTTCTCTGTCCATGTTGGGAAGAGCAGTTCTAATAATACCTGTACATTCAAAGGAAAAATGTTATATACATATTTGTAGTTATTCAAAACTGGTACCTGCAAATACAGTGTATTTAAGATGTATCATACATGGTGTGTAGAGCAACAATGGCCCAGAGTCTCCCCTGGGGTTCTAGCCACTATGCACCATACCATGAAGGGAAAGCGGCCCTAAAATCAACACAGCTGACCACAAAAGTATCACCAGGGTAATTCTTCAGCAGCACAGAGTCTGCATATCAGCTTCTACACCATTTCTCTGCGACTCATACCGGGGAATAGTCCTGTCTCAGGGATACCTCTCTTAAATGCCACAGGACCACCCTACTGAACAGCTTGGGTAGAAGAAGGAGAGAATGAATGTGGCTTAAAGCTATCTGTATGCACACCCCAAGATGAACTGCATTGCCCCTCAGCTGCTACTGAGGTTCTGGGCCAAAATATTTAGTTATTCATATTGATGTACTCGAAAAAGTGATGGTGTTCCAAACAAATAAGTCTGGCTCAGTCATACCTGTTTGTGCTTCCACGGAGAAGTAGGGCTGACCTTCAAGAATACTGTAAACCAGTTTAGCACTGTTCCCATAGGTAGGATCATCAGCATCCGAAGCGGTTACCTGAATAACTGATGTACCTAAAAAAGAAGAGGAAGGACATTTAAAAAGTAAATGTGTTTGCTAAAGCCACACAGAGCTGCTTTCAGTCAAACCATAGAGAAGCCTGTTCTATGTGACTATTTCCACTCCAAAAAAACAAAACAAACACATTTCAACAATTACTGAGATCTATTTAGCAATTTGTGCTTTAGAAAATACAAGCCCTAGGAAGTCACCAATAATGATAGGGATTATGGGTCATCTCCATCCAATAAATTATACAGCCTAATATACACTATTCCCACAGGTTTTATGTTTTCCTTGGCATTATACTACTTTGGCATTATATAGCCACCCAAGACTACCTCTGTCATATGGATAGCTAACTCTCCACAAGTAAACTCACAGAAATGCTGCTTGTAGTGATCCCCAAGGCAGGGGTGAGCTCTTCTCTGGCTGGCTGATTTCAACCCTGGAAAAATGTAAAGTGGCACCATGCCCTAGCTCACAGCTATATTACATAGC
Organism: Terrapene triunguis; assembly: GCF_002925995.2. Lineage (NCBI taxonomy): Eukaryota > Metazoa > Chordata > Testudines > Emydidae > Terrapene > Terrapene triunguis. The sequence goes on along the minus strand of NW_020698242.1, from coordinate 974,675 downwards.
TCAGCCAAAATGAAGAGTACTATACACCCTGTAGATCATTGCACCTCTTGCACCACAGACCTTGGTTTGAGCCCTCTCAATTGGGGGAAGCCCCCCACTCCTCGACCCTCATAAAGGCTTGCAGAGACTCCACAACCATCAGTCTTGTAGCATTGCCAACTCTCATGATTTTATCTCAAGTGATTTCAGAGGGTTTTGGAGCTCGTCTTGTGATGCTCCAGCCCCCTCAAGAAGTTCACCCCTTCTGGAAGCCAGCAGAGTCTCTCATCTTGGTTCACCGTGCTCAGAGGAGGGGTGGGGGGCAGAGGGAGCAAAGAGCCCAGCAGCCCTGTGTGGCTCAACTCTCTTCTCCCTCTCCCCTCTGTGAGAAACACAGACAGGACGGTGCTTCTTCTCCTCCCCCCTGCAACATCCAGCCTAGGAATGGGCAGAGGGGTGTGAAGAGCCCCCTGGAGCTTCCCCTCCCCCCACCAGCCTGGGAAAGGGGAGATGAGAGGGGACGCTGCTGCTGCCCCCCAGGCCTGGGCATGAAGAACTGTAGGAGGAGCAGAGGTGAGACTGGGGGTGCTGAACTGGGCTGGGAGGCTAGAGGATGCTGCCATGTTCGGGGAAGGGGAGAAGCCCAGGGGCTGCGGGAAGGAAGAATAATTAAAATAAAATGAATTATTTTTAGCTCTTTGAACTATTAATTAGGAGGGTTTTTTTTTTTAAATAAATATATTGTGATTGTGGGATAGTGTAGATATTTACATGGTTATCAAATTATACAAAGAAAGAAGAATGACAAAGTTATTTTTGACATATTTTGAATATAACTGTATTGATTATTTAAAAAAAAATATTTAGGGCCTAAACGTAATTACTGCACTGAAAAACAGAAAGCTCTGAAAGGTGGTTGATGTTGTAAAGGTATTCTTGCATGTACACATTTGCAGCTCAAATAAATCTTTACTGAAAAATAACTGGAAAACTTGATAAATAGAGGGAGTGCTGTGTGTGATGAGGCTGTTCATTGTTCATTTCTCAGTTCCATTTTATAGGCCTTCTACAGTATTTTGCTAAATATGTGTGATTTAGGTTTTTCCATCATATTTTAATTTTATCACACCATGCTCTCCACTGAGCGTTATCTTGGGTATAACCACTTAATACAAGTGCTCCCGGTTTTTCCAACCTGCAGGGATGCCTTCTTTCTGTCCTAGCTCTCCATTTTTAAAGGGATACTTTTGAGATACCAATAACAGAAGCATCACAAAATTATATTGAAATGAGTCGTTGCTTAGCACTAGTCCCCACCCCCCCAAAAAACCACCAAAAACAACCATTCTGCATCTTCTCTATTCTAATTCTCCTTCAATATGCATACACTGAGTCTTCATTTGAGCTGCCATAGAAAGGTATGTATGCATTACAGGTTGACTTTTCAATCTGAAATTATCACACAAACATTTCCAAAAGAGTAGAGGCGGAGTTAAAGAATCAAAAGACAGATTAAAATACATGGTTTGATGGTGGTTTTTAAATCTCATGATTTCTGAGACCAGTCTCATGATTTTGATCTTGTGAGGGGTCTGACTCAAGATTTTTGATCTCATGTGGTTGGCAATACTGGATTTACTGTAGCAGAGTTTGAATCCTTCAGCTAATTAGAGCAAATGACAGAGAATGTTTAATTGATTAATAGAGGAACTGAATACATTTTACCTTCCAGACGTTGGAAAGATGTTAATTAGATTAGAGTAAGATTCACTGTCAATGTAATTTACTCCGAAAAATGTAAACTGGCATGCATTTATCTGTACCTACCCACGTTGGACCTCTCTGGCACATTCGCATGATAGTTTTCGTGTAGGAACTCAGGTGGGTTGTCATTTATATCTTGAACTTTCACAATGAATTCAGAGGGTGGTTCCAAAGGTCTGTTAGTGTTTCTGTCTACAGCTTGTGCCGTTAGAATATACTGAGCTCTCTCTTCTCGGTCCAGTGTCTTTGTTGCATGGATGTTCCCTGATTTGTCATCAATAACAAAAATGATTCCTGCGCCTTCACCTGAGAGAATGTATTTAATGTTTCCATCTCCAGAATCGATATCTGAATGAAGCTATAAAACGATAAACATACATATTGTAACAAACCAGTATACACTGTATTTCCAGCCATTAAAATGGTAATTGAATTACTGTACATTACTGTCTGACTCAACTGCCACTGCTGACTCAACTTTCTTAACTTTCATGACTAATGCAGACTTCAATTTCATGAGTCAGGTGCACAATGGACCAGATTTGTTTTTGCTTACACATGTCTAACTTACATTTAAATCAACAAACTGATAACAGAATTTGGCTCAGTGAGTCTGACTCTCCACTCTATTACACCGGTCTTAAACTAAAATAACCCAAATGACTTTGGAGGCGGTAAAATAAGTGTAACAGAGGGGAGAGTCAGGCCCAGAATATCTAATGCAGTCTAACATATTTAATCTTACTGAGTAATGTCTTAAAAACTAGATATACAATTAGAGTATGTGTTCACTGCAGCTAGGAGCTGTAATACTCAGAGCAGGTAGACAGACTTGCATTAGCTCTCCTCTAAAGATAGCACCATGGCAACGTGGCACAAGTGGTGGTTCAGGCTAGCCACCCAAGTCCAAGCCAGTTGTCCCTAGCTGCTGCTTGTGCCACATAGCTATTTTTAGTGAGCTCACTATTTTTAGTGAGCTAGTCAGTCTAAATGCCCTGGGATTCACATCTCCCAGCTGCTTTGTAGACATACACTTACATTTTTCTTTTACTTTAGCGTGTCAGGTCAAATCTATTTTTAACCACTATTTTAGAACTTTTACACAAATTGGTATTTTCTAGGCTAGTCTTACAACAGTGAGATATGCTCTACTGATTGGACACCAAAATTAAGAATGGTATGATGATTTACTGGGACACAGTGGCCAGTTTGGGGATCAGGCTTGTTGTGCAAATGATCCTTTTGGTCCTAGCAGTGAAGGTTTCGACCTACTACTCTCAGGCCTCAAGTCAAAGTGTACTGAAGTCAATGGAAAGACTCCCCGTGATTTCAATACACTTTGGATCAGATTCTTATTGAGCAACAGATGAAATGATTAATACCAGAAGTTTCAGAGGGTGCTGATTAGGCAGCTGGTATGAAAAAAGTACTGGAGGAAAAAAGCAGCTCACACCGCAATGAGGCAGGAAATAGTACCTATTAAAATACAAATGAAAACGTAGAATACATTTCTTACCTTGCCAACTAGTACAGGATCTGGTCCTGTGTACTCTTCTATTACAAAGAACTGATTCCACACCCAGCCTCTTTTTGAACGATGTAGAACTTGCCCTTCTTTTCCTTTTTCATGGTGACCATGGAGTGACGGCCTTAAATGGTTAAGTTTTTCTGTAGACATGGCATGGCTGTAATATAGCATGCCCAGGCAGATAAGAGCAGCATGTAAACAACTGTCCTCCTTCATTTTTGGTTAATTTATAGGCACAGGAGTATTCGAGAATCTACTCCTTCCACCCAGAGCCACCTCTGAAGTAAGAACCTTGGAGCTACTGGAAAATTTCAGATGTAATGTTCTGCATATAGAATGCCACCTCTCATTAAGTGCATCACTTTAATGCTCTGCACGTTCCCAGCTTAATTGCTGAAAGAAAGAAGAGTGCAGAAAAGTGTCAGTCTTTCCCCTATCTTTGAGAAGTGACAATTATAAGCCAACTGCAATTTCTAAAATGAAACTATTACCAACATAGCACAGGTGTAATAGCCATTGTCCACTTAAAGAAAATAACAGCATTCAAAAACTAATGATTTAGTAGGAAAATAATACTCTGATATAATTACTACCAACTATGAATATTCTAGATAAGGGTTTTTTTCTGATGCTTTTCCAGTAAAACTCCTTGCTTTTTTACTGAAGAGTCTGTCAGTTATAATTTCCCCCTTCTCCTAATTCAGTAGAAAATGATGCACATGATCGCAGCTTGCATTCAGTACTCTAATAAAATATTGTCAGTGAGTGCTTAGAAGCATTCCCAAACCTCAGTGCTTCCCTTGTCACTCCTGTCTCTACCAACCTTCACCATCATGAATGAGTAAAAACACCTAAAGACTCTTTGATAATGTGACCTTTGGCAGTAGCACCCATTCCAGGTGTCTCTAAGGGTATGTCTACAATGTAATAAAAGACCCATGGCTGCAAATGGCCTGCGTCAGCTGACTCAGGCTTAGGCTGCTGGCTAAAAATTGCAATGTAGACATTTGGGTTCAGGCTGGAACCCAGGCTCTGAAACCCCATGAGAGGGGTGAGTTTCAGAGCCCAGTCTCGAGTCTAGCCCAATCCTGAATCGCTAGACTGCAACGTTTAGCCCCACAAGCCAAAGTCAATTGACCCGGGCTCTGAGACTCAGAGCCACGGGGTTTTTGTATTGCAGTATATACAAACCCCTAAGATTTTAGTTGCTCAAATGACATTGCCTCTTTCTTTATATCTGATCACGTCTATGTACAATAGGTCAGGGTCAAAGTTTGACCATGAGATTGTCCAATACAGTGAAACTTGCACTAAGGACTACATTTCCAGTACTAACAACCCATCTTAAAGAACCACTTGGATATATATACCTCTTGGGCTTCCCATACCAAGTTTTTCAGCCTTTATTTAAAGAACACCTGTACTCTGTGGTGCTGGAACAATTTGTACAGTCGGGGTGCTGAGAGCCATTGAACCAAACTGTAAACCCTGTATGTGATAGAAACCAGCACCCCTAGTTCCAGCACCTATACCTGTACTGAGCAACCAACTTTTACTGTTCCTGGAAGGTTTATTTTAGGTTTCTCAGTAATTCACTTTGTATCTGCTACAGAATACTAACAAAATAATTCTATTCTCAGAGGTATATATATACACACACATACAACATTTGCCAATTCTCTCTCTCTCACACACACACAAACACACTGTTCTGTGTTAGTTAAGGATGCTCTATAATAATATATGTAACACAGAAAGACAAGGAAGTGAAAAGTTAATGCTGCCCACACTCTACTCCTTCACCCAAAGACACACAGCTCACTATTAACAAAGCCATATCACAGAGAATGCACCCCACTCTTAACTCTCTCCCACTAGAAATGCCACACATTCAGCATCCCCTTCCCCAAACCCTATTTATACCCTCCCCTCACCGTACTCTTTGCACAGTTCTGTTCAAACACATACATTCAGGTTTGAGGAACAGGGTGTGCTAAACATTTGGGGCAGACACACTGTGTTTTTCATATAAAACAAAGACGTTGATCTTCCATTTTTAGTGTAAACCAGAAACAATCTTAACTACGACATTGCAATGGCTCCAGCCTAATATATTCAATGAGGCTTATGCATATATTTTGAGAACATAATCTGGTGCAGAAGAATTTGACTTTTCTTTCTTGGGCATATTTAATAAGACCATTTTAAAGTAACGATTTGAATTTTTTTCAATATTATTTTCTCTATGCCATATTATGGAAGAGTCATAAAAGGATGGGAGATGGGAAAGCCAAGAACACTATTCATCCTTTAAAGGAAAACCCCACAATTTGACTCTGAAAAATGCTTTAAAATTTCAGAAATCTATGTTAGGTATAAACTGTGGATTGTATCAAGGAACAAAGGATTTAGTCAGAGCTGTCCTTTCTGAGCTTACTTATGTTTGCTACCATTTTGCTGATAAGTGAAATTATTTTTGACACCAGAAGCGCTGGAGCCTGAAATAAGAGACTGAAAACTAGTTTTTATTCTGTTTTATTAGTGGTTTATTCATGAAAAAAAAAAAAAACCTTCATCATGGAACGATCATTTCACTTCTTTCTCTGATAATAACTCATTCTTAGAGAAAATGGAAACAGATTATTTCTCACTTTTGTGTAGAAAAGTCAAATTGCAGCACCTATTACTTCATGATTACTGGCTAAGCGTCACTACCATTTAAGTAAATATCCATTAAACTTAGCTCAAAGTTTAGAAATATCATCATAAATATACAGCCAAATTCTTCTCCAGTTACACAGGTGTAAATCCAGAGTCACTCCAATACACTCAATGGTATGACTTTGGATTTACACCAGAGTTGAGAGCTGAATTTAACCCACCCTCTAAAGTCACCTCTGTACATGGGGATATTTTTGTCCGCATTCATCTGTTTTGGGCACAACCAAAACTCTAAATACTGTAGCTGGCTCAGCTTGATGCATAACTGCATTCACTTAACCTAAAATATGGATGTGTTTCAGGAGCAGTTTCCTATGGAGTGTCCTTTCAAATGAATGGAGCACCATGATGTGCAAGTTATAGCCAGTTATACTGGTCACGTACACTTGCTGGAAGCATGCTATTCTGAAGTGCAGCAGTTAATAGCACTGGCACGTTTTTATAATAAGGCCCCAACTCTCCAATAAGATAAATGGAGATAGTTGCCCAGTTTTGCTGCTGGTGCATTCTTTCACCTTATTTTACAGCAGGCTTAGCAACTGAACAGTTTGTATTAATAGAATTTCAAAACAAGTTTAGAAAGAAAAAATATAAAACAACTGTATATTTGAATCCTGTTCTCCAGATCGTTAATTTCAAATCATGCCACCAACAATTAAAGTAAGTAAACAACCAAATATTCCATAATACCCAAAACATCGTATAACTTAATTACATAACAATACTGGTAATAATCAGCAAAGGCTTTATAAAAGATGCTTTAAAATAATGGAACAGACATTCAGATACATACAAGTGTTTGCTATCAGTTATTGAAGTGTGAAGCACTAGATACAAAACATTAACCACACATCCATACTTAATTTACTAATTAGGATTTAAAATGGTAATTGCCTCCAATCCTTTATTTTTAAACCTATTTGCGAGAGGAATAGGGTTATGTATTCCTAATACAAAGGGAAGTATTGTATCTAAATGGGTCTTTTTCTAAGAGCCCAATTCTGTAAACACACAATGGGACTGATCATAGCAGTATGGTCTTTGCACACTAGTAAGTAAGTTCCAAACCTATCTTAATAAAGAAAGTTAATAACTTTATATCAGATCCTCAGCTGGGTAAATTGACATAACACCAGTGAAGTCCATGAAGTTACTCTGATTTAAACCAGCTGAGTATTTGGTGCTTTATTTATAAAGTGCTTCCTACCAGCCAAGGTGTATGAAATGCTGCTAAATTAAGGTATAACAACAACAAATATAACTAAAAACCAAACTACAGTGGCATCTTTAAAAAGAAAGGAGACTTGCTTCCAAAACAATTAACTCAAGTCATTTCAACCATTTAAAAGTAACTTCCAGGTTGAAAACAAACAGTTTATTTCTTCAACCAGCCAATATGGAAAAACAGCTAAACAATTTATAAACCAATTATCGTCTTTTGGCCAACACTGGAGGAAAAATACCTCATCACTCCCCAAGCATGGCATGCAGATCTGGGAACTGAATTTGCAGCAGATGATTGGAATGTGGCTCTGGTTAGTGTCCAGAAAGCCACAATTTGCAACAGATTGATTCAGATGCTGTACTACATCACATGTAGATAAAACAGTTAGAATAATTCATTGTGAATTTTGCCTTTCTTCAATCAATGATTAGTTGGGAACACCTATTTTAAAATGATTATGATTATTCAACTAACTCTACAGAAAGATTGTACCATTCCGAAACTAAGGCAAACAATATGGATGGCCATCTATCCAGATTGCCCCAAATACCGTATCCTAAGTTTTTCACTATTGTTCGTAATTTCATAATAAACAGTTTCTGATTTCATCACCATGTCTTTCCCTTAGAAACTACTAGAATCCCAACTTTATTCTCCTTTTTTATACCTGAGTAGATATTGTAACAAGGTTTGGGACACGATGGATCTAAGAGGAGATAGTAAATTTTAACTGCTAACAAGCAAATTCTGATATTTTTTAGAGATTAAATGCTAGTCCCACCATGAATACATAGAAACAAGAATTAATCAGCTATCTCACACTGTTAAATCAGAAAATAACCCTATGTCAACAAATGAACAGCACGGTTTGCTTTTAGTTGAGATAAAACTTAAAACTTGAATATATCCTGTATTGCAAATATCTAACACATAGTGAGGTCTCCCTGAGCCATGGAGAGGAACACTTCTCTAAAGGGCACTTCTAACAGCATGATCACAAAAGAAAAAAGAATCAGATAGAGTTGCAAGTACTCTGCTTTGCATGTGCAATTTGTTTGTCAGATGTAAAAATGCAATGAAACGTGTACCTATAAAAATGGAGGCTGGGCTTCAGCCCTTTTGAAAATGCAAATAAAAATATATACTTTATTAGAAATATCTTTAAACAAAGCTCTCTGTTGAGCCTATTAGGCACTGATCCTCCTTAAGCCCTGAGTCACATTCTACCAGTGCAATGTACTCCCCTGTGTACAGCAGTCCTACTCCATGGGCTGCTGCAAGGTTGGAATAGGGCCATGGTCCTTCCCCTTTTGGAGCAATATACTCCCCAGAATGCATAAACTGAGCAGTCCCTGTGCTCCCCAGAGCCCAGAATTGTAATTCTGATATGTTCTTGTAAACGGTGCTGAATGGAGAAGGGGTCTATTCTTTCTTTCTCCTGATCACCCAGTTTAGGGTCTGTCCAAATGCTACCCCAATATTGCTTACATCAATACCATTCTTAAATTGAATAGCCAATCTAAACAAATGTTAACTATATTGTAGATACTTTGAATACTACCAAACTGAAAACACTGCCCAATTTTGGCCCTCTTTTATAGCAGAGCAGTAAAATGTGTTTCAATGCAGTAAAATGTGTTATCCCAGAGTAACAAAGCACAATTTGGGTCCACCGCACTAAAATGTTTTTCTCTCTAAAAAGACAGCTTTCCCCACAAAACTTCAGTTTTAAACTTTCTTGGACAAAAATTGTGCTGGTTGTTTACACATGAATCATAGACAAAACTAAGGAGTCAGCAGAGATTATTTTAAGGACAAAGCCAGAGTCTCGGAAGTTATGTCTAGCCAACTTTAATTTTTTTTCTATATATAACAGAAATAATCCCAATAGAGTCAAACTTACTTCCTGTGTGTACCTCTATTAAATGACTACATGTCAAAGTATTATAGCCTAAACAATTCCTTTGATTTGTCTAGCCCAGAACTTCTGCATGACACACTAAACTAGTAATTGTTCCTCCGGGATACATTTGATAACGTATATTCAAGAGTACACCGTAGTGACAAAATGATGGATGGTAGTATTTTGAGAAATTTTACAAGAACATTGAGTAAAATTTCACAAATTCCCAGTCTAAATGAGCTCTCTGTTTTAGTCAGAATTAGTGAAAAAGAGAAATGTTCTCTCAATCCCCAAGGAGTACTTTGACAATTTTATTAGCATTGTTATAGCAGAATTTTAGTACTGTCAGATGAACAAATACATATGTTATTTCATGATTGAACAAGTACGGTATATTGCTGCAGATTATCTTCTGATGAGCTTAAGGGTTTCAGTTTATAAAATCTCAAGGGTTCAACTGTAAGTCACATTGTGAGTCGTGCACAAGAACGTGAGTTACCCCTTATATGAATGGGCTACACACATTGCGGGTCGGAGCACAAGCAGGAGAACTGCTGGTGGAACTGCTATGACTATGCTACACCCCTTACTGCTGAGGTAGGCAGGGAATGGCTGAGCACAGGTGGGGAATGGGTGGGGCCTTAATTCCACCTCCCCAAACACACCCATCAACATAGCTGAGCGGGCACACAGGGAGAAGTTGGACTCTCATCTTCTCCTGTGGCAGTGCAATTCTACACTGCCCCTTAGTCAGGACTCATGATGACTCCATGGTCTAACTCAAAACATTCTGAGGCCTGGATGCCTCTGTCTTTGATTCATATAAGCACAGATGCACTCGTCAGAGGCACTCAAACTAATAGTCTCTCAGTTTAAATGGGATGGGGCTAGTGTCATGTTTGGATCTGGAAACCAAAGTGGTCAAACAGAGCCCAAATGTGTTCATCTTTAGGGAACATAATGAGTCTTTATGTTTTCTTGCAGGAGATTAGTTGAGGAATGCAGAATGGCCAGGTATATGTGGGCATGTTGGGGGGGGGTAATTTTATTTATACATACATACATAATCCATTCTGCATTCCTCAACTCATCTCCCTCAATAAAACATAACGACAAGTTAAGATTCATTATGTATATATCCTAGATTGGTCTGGTGTGGTCAGTTCATTTTGTGATTTTTTTTTTGAGGGGAGGGGGAGGAGGTTGGCTTTTATCCTCGCTACTAATTCTATAACACAAATGATAAGCTCCTAGAGCTATTTTAAAAAGCATTTTAAAGATATTTAAACAAACAAACAAACAAAAATCCTGAAAACTGACAGGATTATCCATTCTTACTGCAGGAAAATGAAGTTGCAAGAGGAATAGCTGTAACCAGAAAGTATCACTGCACTTCGATTGATAGGTATTCAGTTTTAATTTAAGGTTTCTTCAGCAGAAAACATATTCTGTGCTCCTGCTTTTGTCTCCGTTAAAGAAAATGTCACATAAAAGTAGCTCAGTAAATCTGGTCTTGTGCTGAGAATTTTGATTAAGCAAAGTGAAATATACGGATTCAAGTAGCATGGCACAATGGCACGTTTACATGTATTCTCTCTTTTCTAAAACATAGTTGCACTGTCAGACCAACTTATGAATCCTTGTTACTTTAGGAAACCTCACAACCATGAGTATGTCCTATTGTCTCAGATAGGATAGTATTTGGGTAGCTGCCCTTTCCTGCCCCTCGTGGCTACCTGTCAATTTTTAATCAGAGCTAGCACAGGTATGTCTACTTGTGTTGGAATTCATACTTTCCCTAAGAGAGTTTAGTCCAAAACCTCCAATATTTCATATTTATTAGTAACTGGGAGATAAAAATGTCTATGAAGACTTCAGCCCGTTCCAACTGAAGCAGTGGCAAAACTCCCATTGACTTCAATGGTTTCAGAATTAGACCATAAATTATTATTGCCTTAATCACAATATTGGGAGTTCAGTCTTGCAAAGATTTATGCACTGTGAATAGTCTCATTGTCTTCAGTGAGACTACTCACTCTATTCTGTATTTGTACCGCACCTAGCACAATAGGGTCCTGTTCCTTGAGTAGGGATCCTAGATGCTTATGGTAATACAAATAAATAATAATAGACATACGTCTTTGCAGTCTCATAGAATATTATTCCATATAGATTTATGCAAGGAACCCGTATTTTTAAATTATGTTTTACAGCACTATATTGAATTACTGAGATGTTTAAAGCTAATAATCCCGAGGTTTTCCTAAAAATTGCTTTTGAAATGCAGCCATTTTTCCCTTTGGCAGTTTTGAGATTCAATATCAGGAAACCATAGACTAAAGTGTATACCAGTGGCTCTTTAGAAATAAAAATTATTCAGTAGGAAGGAGGAGAAAAAGTAAGCATCCTGACTAACAGGATGTGATATTTCTTTTCAGTATCTACCTCTGAAATCAGCACAGAAGGAAATTATTTTCCTCTGAATTTAGTTTAATTTGTAGTCATTCAAGGAGAGTGAAATTGCCAAGCACTGTACCCAATACAAGCAGTGAAAGAGACAAGACAACTTAGTACATTACGAAGTGAATGACACAGCAATAGGCCTGAGAGACTGATATTAAAAGGCTTGGGAAATGAAAAATGGTTGTAAACAGAGTTTTACATTTACTTGCTGCCCTAGGGAGATCTGCTTGAGATAAATGTGACAGAGACTGTCTGTTTTTAAGCATAAACTCTGCAGGAAAACAACTAGCATAAGAAAGGTAGTCTTATTAAAGAACTCAGTGATTGATAGAGTCATTTGAAATAATGACTACACTCTTGGAAGAGTTTATTTTAAATAATAATTGTGTACTTGTGCATCTCAGAGTAAAGTGGAAGTCTCATCATTTACTATGTGCTCAAAATCCAATATAACCATAGCTTAGGTTCACTCTAGTTTCAGTATGGTTTGCTATTATATAAGTAAGTGATAATAGATGATGCCCAGTGGGGAAAATAACCAACAACTAAAGTCAAGTTACTTCCAATTATATGTTGTGTTCAGGTTTTAAACTAGCTCTGAGTATTTCTTTACTAAGCGCTCATACCAACTAAAGGCAAAATTACACCCAATTTTTTCTTGCTAGCTAATTTGATTTATACAAAATAAAACATTGAGACAGAAAGTCAGAATCGAAGGCCAGATGAAGGATAATTCCGAATGCCTTCAAAAGCTAAATATTACAAGCAGACCCATCAAAACACACACATTATATGATTTATAGAAGTTTTCTATGATTCTACAGAAGTAATGGGCTTAAATTGCAGCAAGGGAGGTTTAGGTTGGACCTTAGGAAAAACTTCCTAACAGTCAGGGTAGTTAAACACTGGAACAAATTACCTAGGGAGGTTGTGGAATCTCTGTCATTGGAGGTGTTTACAAACAGGTTAGAAAAACACCTGTCGGATGGTCTAGAGAGTCCTTCCTTAGTGCAGGGCACTGGACGGGGTGACCTGTTAAGGTCCCTTCCAGTCCTACATTTCTATGATTCTGTATGCACTTTGGGCAAACTACTTTCCTTATTTCAACCTGCTGAAATGAATAGTTTTGAGATACCTCCACTAGTTCATGAAGTGCTAATTGAAACTGAGCCAGCAGGTGTGCTGTTTGTAGCACTACCCTCTCCGAGAGATTCTGCCATTAGAGGGCAGTTTTAATATTGCTGTGGGGAGTCCATTCAGACCATGGCAGTTAGAGAGTAGCTAGGGATGTGCTGAATCAGTGCATAGCCTGCTATTCCCCAATTAGTGCCACCCACTTTGGGTCAGCTATAGGACTCTTAGTAGAGTAGAAGCCATGGGCACCTTGCCTCCTCACCACCATCCCTCCAGGAATCTTTCTGCTGTCAGGGCTCTTGGTGGAAGCATAACTCAGTGGTGAATCTAATACAATACAAATGCCTTCCCATCAAAGAGATAGCACAAACTCATCATTTTACCTGCATTTACTGTTGTTTACCCTTTTGTCTTGTCTACATGGGGGAAATTCACCAGAATAGCTATTCTAGCATAATTTTGGGAGAATAATGCCACTGTGTGAACACTCTATTCCAGAATAAAAGTGACTTTATTCAGAATAAACACTCCACTTTCTGAGAGTTCAGTGAATTACTAGGAGTCCTTGTGATTCTCAGACATGTTTGTAGGAAGGACAAAGGTGAAAGCTAAAACTCTAATGAAAGGACCTGTAGCTTTTCTCGACTTTCATTGAAAGAGTACTGGAACCCAAACTTTGATTTCAAATTATGAATAGTGATTTTATACAATATGTTCTAAAGAAATATAATGTCAGAACAGAGGACTATGTGAAGAGTCATCTCAGAAGTGTACGAAATGGAATAAGCATGGATTTAGGAATTCCTGAGTTGTAATGGTGGCTTTGCCATTGACTTGCTGGATGGCTTTTTTCAAATCACTTAGTTTCTTTATGTCTCAGTTTATCTTCTTTTAGTAGTTGGACAGCTGTTTTAACTTACCTCACAAAGGTACTTGTGAAATTTGTTTCTCCTCAGCTGAGGAGAAAAAGCACTACAGAATTGCCAAATATAAGGTCCTGCTTATAAGTTAATGAAGACGATAAATTAAGTTTGTTCAAAAAGGTGTTTCAGGCCTTAAAGAGTATACAATGTACTCTACAGATGGTCAACTCTGCCCATTGGGATACAGAGGAAAACTGAGAAGCCTGTGTAAAAGAAGGAGCTTTGGGAGGGAGGAATTGGATACATTTAGAAGTATATAATCACATGGCAGACATGATGTAAAAGCTTAAATATATGGAAGATTACCCAGACAGCTTTCATCAGGTCAGTGCAAGACGTTAGGGTTTATTCTGATTTTTACTTAATTTGTCAACTGGAGTGTAAGTTTCTGTACTAAAAGACATAAGGACTGTCCTTAGAACTTTATGAACATGTGAAAATCAATAGTTAATTTTTCACAGAGATAAGACTGGCTGTAGATGGGAGTATTTTAGGGACTTGCAGAATAGTACCCATACAGTCAAATATTGTGCTAACTTAACGACAATATCAAAGACAAAGGAAGCCACCAATTGTTGGGGTACCCCATGGCAAACCAAAATAGAATGGCTTGCAACTTCAATAGAAAACAGCTACATTCCACCAAACCATTTGGACTCAAAACTGTCACTCTGGCAACATTTAGTTGTGTATTGATATAGTTCTTTTAACCTGGCTTGTTCAGTGTAGTCTCCACTATCACACTTCACTTCCTCAATCCTTAAAGATCTACATTTTAGCAACATTTGCTCTGGCTGAGTAATCCTGATATGGCTCTCTTCAGAGAGTGCCTGTCCTGCTCTGACATTAACCAGAAGGACTCAGCCCACTGCCTTTTCAGTGTTCCCAGCTCTTTGGACCCTAGGCGGGCAGGAACAAAATGTGGGTCCCACTCTTGTATCCTGGAGTGCTGCCAAAAAATTCAGTTAGGTGATAGACATGTAACTATCAGAAGACAGACCGACCATCCAACCACTTGGGCCCGTCAACCTGTCAATAACATTAATATTTTTCTTATGAATCACACACTTCCAAAAAAGGAAAAAATAATTAGGTATGTTTTTTTCACTGGTTCTAGTCTGACCTAATCCTATTTAATATATAATCCAACGGGGACACTATCATATCCCACATATCACTACTGTTTGACTACTAGTTCCTGACCAATTACAGATGATTAAATCTCTCTTATTTGATGGAAATCTAGTCCAGACCAGATCTATTTGGGGTTTTGGTTGGCTATAGTCAGGACAATGCAAGTATTCTAGAATTTCACTGTGACTATGTGAGTAACATTTAAATGCCTTCAAACTCAAATTCCTCTTGTATAAAAGCCCCAATTTACCAAGGTGATATATCTCACACCCAGAGGGGCAAGATCAGAAATTATGCAGGGGAATTTGCAACAAAAGTCCATTCAATATTTCTAGTTCTTTAAAGAGACCATCATTATTTAGAGCAGGGGTCGGCAACGTTTGGCACACAGCTCGCCAGGGTAAGCACCCTAGTGGGCTGGGCCAGTTTATTTACCTGCTGACGCGGCAGGTTCGGCCGATCGCGGCCCCCACTGGCCGCGGTTCGCCGTCCCGGGTCAATGGGGGCGGCGGGAAGTCGTGGCCAGCACATCCCTCGCCCGCGCCGCTTCCCGCCGCCCCCATTGGCCCGGGACAGCAAACTGTGGCCAGTGGGGGCCGCGATCGGCCAAACCTGCCGCGTCAGCAGGTAAATAAACTGGCCCGGCCCACCAGGGTGCTTACCCTGGCGAGCCACGTGCCAAACGTTGCCGACCCCTGATTTAGAGTAATTCCTGAAGCTCTAAATCAACTAAAGTTAGACACCTTAAGGAGGTAATATTTTTGGATAAAATACTTTAGCTTTGTCCTCGATCTCAATGAATTCAAGGGTAAATCTCCTATGGTGCAGAATCATCCCCGTTGTCAACCTGGGCCAGAATCTCATTTCACTAAAGCCCCTTTACACTGCCAGAGATGGGAAAAGGCGAATAAGACTACCTTATTCGTGGAATACTATTGGTTCTGAAATGACAGTAGGTAAATTGCCTTCCAGCATATGTCAGCCTACTGTCATCAAAAGAAGGACGCTTGTGATGAAGAAGCACAAAAACAATCTAACACCTGAATGGTACATCACAACACTTTATGTCATTCCAGGTTTGAGACCAGACCAGCAAGAGGTTGTGTTATGCTTGTCCTATAACCCTGGGTACCTTGAAAATACTCCGCTGCTGTAGCTCCCAGACAGGATACAAGCATGCCCCCAGTGTCTGTGTGATAAACAGGTATGGTTCAGTGCTCTGACTCCAGAAGCCTGCTTGTTACACCACAGCCACATCCTGAATTGGCTCCCTACTTGTTACACCACAGCCCCACTACCGATTTCCCCAAAACAGTCTGCCCTAAAGTGTCCAGCCCTCTCCTGGATCACTCAGAAATAATAAGGTCCGTTTGTGCCTTTAAAGAGTCAATACCCAACAGCTTACCACATTAACTGGAGTCAAGAATTACTTCAATTCAAACACAGGACTGGCTTGGTTTAGATTAAACATAAAACATGTTTATTAACAACAGCTTAAGGGATGCCAACAAAAGTAATAAACGTAGAGATGATTACAACATCACTACTATCTATATTTTACATAGACTTAATATACACATATGTATATGCACCTCATACAACCTTCTTTATCTAGGAGATATATAGACCAAGATATTGTTTTCATCCTGTAAAACAAATTGACTCAAATGTATGATGTCGGAACAATGAGGATGCACAAGTAAGTGTTCACTTGCCCACCCATTAAGTAGAGTTTAATTAAACAGTGTAAAAATTAATTGTTTTTCCACCAGCAAATTATGAAATCTTGTTAAAATTTCACAGCTTAAAGTTTTATATCTTAGAGATACAATAGTAATTCTATGTCATCAGAACAAACGACATTGCTGTAGACTGTCCACAATCTCATGTACTTTAGAGAAAGCAGATTCTGTATTTGAACGCAATAAGTGAATGTGAAGGATGCAAATAAAGGGAATAGTATATCTTATATTTATGCTTTTGATGTTTTCTCATTTACCCAGATTCTGAAACCCACTGTCTTCAATGGGACTCCTCATAGAATTCTATTCATGAGTAAGTTTATCAGAGTCTGTCTCCTCAGTGACTTTATTTCCCCCCAAAGCAATACACTGAAATATTTTAATGAAGTAACTGTTAGTAAAATGACCCACACTGCAGGTTCATAACAATGATACATGCTAATTCTGCAGTAAAGAATCTTTCTTAGGGCCCAGTTCTGCAGCCCCTCAACATTTAAATGAGAGTTTAACCTGAGTAAGAAATGGGCCACCAAAAAGCCACATATGAAGATATCCTAACAGAATTAGGCATTTTCTACACTTTTTTTAATACAGTGTTAAAAGAAATATTAATTGTTCTATTCTCTACTGATAAGTTTCTCTATTAAAATACTTTTGTATTTCTTCTACATTTATTAAACAGCAACCCATCTTTTAAATAACTATAACTTGCTAAAGGGATATAATTTAATAAGAGAGGGACTCCGCAGCTAAAGTAAAGTCCATTGCAGGCCCCTTGAATACTGTATGGTTTTGTTTATGCTGCAAGAATGCAGCAGAGCAGCACTAACTGCTGGGCTATTGGCTATGCAGTGATAGAGCCTAACAAAGACTCTGTTGTGCTATCCTTGGAACAATTTGTGCATTGTGATTCATCAAAAGAAAGGCAGCTTCCTGGGATAGTGTTTTTCTCTCCTGTGTTTCTAGGTAGGAGAGAAGGGAGCAGTAGCCCCTGTGAAAATTTAAATGAAACAAGAAAGTAGCAAGATTTGCAATTAGCATCTAACCCCTGAACGTGGAAACCAACAAAAGAACAGTCTGCCCCAAATGAGATTATTTCCACAACATTAACAAACTGACAAATATAGAGATTTTTTTGTCTTTTTTCCAAGTTAATTCAGTTCTAGTAATCTTAGGTGATATCTGTAACTATAGTAGGCAAAACTCAGAGAGAAGAGTAACTTTTAAAAAAATGTTTAAGCTGGCAGTATATCTATGTTTGGTTCACTATAACCCCAAACAATTTATACAATTAATAGATAATAAGCATAATTATAGTAAAGGTTGATCTTATCCCATTCAAACAAGTCAGGTTGGCTAGGAGGCCTCTCAGACTGAGTAATCCTTCTTGTTGGAGCCTGTGCGCAGTCATGGTACCAGACACAAGAGAGGAGAAGCAGAAATACATGGCTTTCCACCAGAAATCATTTATCTCCAGTAACAGAGAGTGGGGTTACAAATGATCTCTTCTGATAATTACGTTGACTTTGTAAGGGTGGGGGTGGCAGTGGTTCCAGCCAATACTCATGGCAGAGCCCACCAGCCATCTGCCCCACACAGAAGGCACACACCATCTCATGGATAATTTGTTAATCTCACTTAGCAACCTTTTTATAGATTACACATTCCTATATTTCATTTTCAACACAAATGAGGCTCGATTTCTTGGGCCCTTCCAAAATCCAACTGTCTTCAGTAGAAGATTATGTCCCTTAACCTAAAATGACAGTCAACGTATCATAGAATCTATATTGTGTGAAATTTCCTTTGAAAATGGAGTTCATAGCATGGCTGTAACAACACTCGTACATTCCTATTGCAATATATTTCTACTGCACTGGCCAATGAGTGAGGGGATGGAGCCATGTGCCTATTCCCTTCCCACTTGCTCTGGGTATTCGCAGGGGATCATCCAATTAACAGTTTAGCTCTTCTTGGTTAATATATTCTCTTCCAACATATATTATGTTTATTATTGTGTTTTCAAAGTTTAATGAAATATGTAATTTCTATTAGGGTAAAAGCTACATACTAGTCTTTTGTAGAAGTTTCAAAATACTACTTTTATGGACCTTTCAGGTATCTCAGACATACAGCTTTTTCTTGCAAAGGACTAGACGGACAGGCTTTGCCTAAAACCTTGGAACAAACCTCCATTTATGAGCCAGGGGAATCATTTTTATCCCACTACATGCATTCAGTGGGCTGCCATAGGTCAGTCATCATCTGTTATTGTTTCCCTGCAACCCTTGTGCTATTAATTTTTCTTTTTAATGAACTGTCCAGTCTAGTTTAGCTATGGGAACTATGATGGAGTTGCAGTATAAATGGTTTATGTCGTGCCTTTGTCAAAAACCTTTTCCCTACAGCACTAGAATATAATTGAAAAGCCGTTTCAAAATAAAATAGCTGAATGGTTGCAAATGCAGGTTGTCAAGAATCAACTGGGAAAATCTTATTTCAGAAATGCATTCTATTAGATTTTACCAATCCCTGATCTGAGTGATTTACAAATTAGTAAAACTGCAAAAATCACTAGGTTTGTAAGTTCTATTAGTGTGTATTTCTGAAAGATTCCTGAATATATTTTAAAGAAGTTGTTCTTTAAACTATGACTAACAATGCAATAATTGGTCTTGGTAAATGTCTCAAGTGAATTAAATGTACATGCTGTACAGTGTGTAGTGTTCTTTCTAATATGCAGCAAAGCTCCATGCTTGAGGCAGCAAATTAGCTTCTAGGAGCAATTCAAGGTATTGTTTATTATCTATGAAGCCCTAAATGGCCGAGAACATGGCAGACTCTGAGAAATCATCCATCTCTATGCCCTATGAGCAGTTATGATTGGATGGGACATATTTCTGCTGAGAGTCCCTGGGATTGAGCTTTTGGGGACTAAGTGTAATCTTGGTGATCAGGAGGGGCTACTCTATGCTTTAGAAATCACTTCTAGCAGTCTCTTAGATCACATGACTTCCTCCCTTTAGGACATGGTGCAAGATACATAGCTTTCATTTCATTTTTCTTTGATCATATTTTTCTAGTTCATGGATGGCTTGGAGCAGTATTTCTTTATTATCTAGTCTTGGGTAATATTAATAATATCAGTATATCATGCATGTGTTTCACTATATAATGACATCATTTATTTCTTGAAACTATCCATTGTGGAAATCTGAAAGGGACCATTATGGAGACATTAGTTTGCCAATAGTAAAGACTGAAGCTAGCTTTTTCTAATAAGCTATGTAATGAAATAAGTAGGCTTGGTTGAAAATTTTCCATAGAAACATTTTTGACAGAAAATTTGATTTTTGATTAAACAAGGTTTGGGTTTTTTTTATAAAAAGTGTTTGCTTTCGGTACACATTTTGATTTTTTTGTCAAAAATAAAATAAATGCCCCAAAAAGAGTTTTCATTTTTTTTTTGTCTGAAAAACAAATATTTTGACTTGGATATGCTGCTGTGCAGCCTGATGGGCAGTATAGTTTAGTTGCCCCATGTCCCCATCCTCCTTGAGGGGTCAGGCTCCTTACCCGGACTTCATTTCCTATGAAGCATTGTGGGTTCCTTCTTTGACTCAGCCACCACAATGCATCATGGTAGTCCTATGCTTGCAGTTCATAATGGGAGATGATGTCCAATCAGGGATCCCAGCCCAGAAGAGACTGGGAACATGACACATGCAACACTATAACTCACAGCAGGCACTGTGGCTGCTCAGGCAGATGTAGAGATCAGATTTGAAATGACTTGAAACAAAATGTTTAGTTTCTGGTCAACGTGACCTGAAATTAAATATTTTGATTTAATTTTTTCAACAGAAAATCTAAAAACGTGGGGGGGGGAATCAACATTTCACTATGGAAAATATCAATTTAACAGAAATAACATTTTCCATCAAAAAAAAAAGAAAAAAATATTTACAGAAAAATCTCACCCAGCTCTACTAGGAGTCAACATGATTTGTGAGAAACAGTGTAATGTGAACATATTTTCTTCTCACCATGTTTTTCGTGGTTTCGCTACACATAGAAAAAATTATGCTACTGATATTTTCTTTCGTAATGCTGCGAACAAGATAAATAAATTGTCCCACATCCCTTTTAGCTGTATTTCCAAAGACGTTACTTTAGCCCAAGCAATGCCTGATGTCAGTGTTTACACATTTAGACCCCAACTTGTCAAACTATGCATGCACACTGGAATTGGCATAAACTAATTCATGCTTTTGAAAAACTGGCCGATTTACATATGTGTTGAACGGGGGGGGGGGGGGGGTGTTAGGATCAGCATTCATATCACACTCCCAGTCAATACCAAGCCCAGCGGATGAAATTTGGTGATGAATGCTGATCACGTGCCACCTGAGGCATGTTGCGCATATGCTAAGAAGCATGTGAGCAGTTCCAATGAAGTCAACTGGACTATTTGCATGACTTACGTTACTAATGTCCTTCAATGTTTTGTTGGATCATACCCTTAATATACAACTGAAGTCACCTAATTCTGCCTAAATGACATGTGTTTATTTATGTAATTGAGATTTTCTTTAAATACTGAGTATAGAAGACTACATTTGGACTGTGTGAATATGTGCTGGACACATATTAATGGACATGTTTTTGCCTTTGTGTTACAGGGTTCTGTAGACTCTTACTTAAATACTCCAAACATGGCAGCCCAGAATATTGAACTAGACTCCCTTAACATGACTGTGGACAGGCTGTTTTAACTGACTGATGAGAATTCATAAACAAAGGTTTATGAAAACTATGTAAATTACTGTTACATTAAAAAACAGAAGGGTAAACATGGGGTTTTTGTGTGTGTAATGTGAAGCAGATTGTGAAAGACACAGTGCATTGTGTATGAATATATTAGTCCACATTCAAATTTGCTAACACTTATGAGAGGATGAACGTTTTAAATATCTGAAATCTGGCCTTTTTACCACGTGGCATTTGTACAAAAAAGATGTGAAACTATTTCCTGACAAGATCATACGTTTTGGACCCTCTGTCACAGTCTACGGTTTACAATACATATGAGCACTAAAAAGATGTATATATGACCTGCCTGCTTTATATTATAACAGTGAATTCATAAATATAGTGGAGGTACTGAATCAGTTTGAGAGATACTATTGGTTTTACCAATATTCTCCATTTGGGGCATGAAAGAATCCCAGTGAATTCAGTGAGTTCAGATTAGGGCCTTTAATTTCAGGAAATGATTCTCAAACTAATTTAATCTTCCCTTCAAAAGGAAAGGAACATTTCAAGTGTGTCCACTGCCTTCTCCCCTTGAAATGTGAGTGCATAATTCCAATTAATGACATGCAAAAATGAACGGGAAAATCTATAGACCAGGGGTCGGCAACGTTTGGCACGCGGCTCGCCAGAGTAAGCACCCTGGCGGGCCGGGCCAGTTTATTTACCTGCTGACGCGGTAGGTTTGGCCGATCGCGGCCCCCACTCACTGCGGTTCACCGTCCCGGGCCAATGGGGGCGGCGGGAAGCCACGGCCAGCACATCCCTTGCCTGCACCTCTTCCCGCCGCCCCCATTGGCCCGGGATGGCGAACCGCGGCGAGTGGGGGCCGCGATCGGCCAAACCTACCACGTCAGCAGGTAAATAAACTGGCCCGGCCCACCAGGGTGCTTACCTGGCGAGCCGCGTGCCAAACATTGCCGACCCCTGCTATAGACAATAGACCCAAACCTAGCAACACCAATGGCAACTAGTCAGGACTCTGGAAGATGCATCTGAATTACACACAGATTTACATAACCACAAGATACGTGCATAGCCATAATGAATGTGGCACAGAAGACTCTACAGTTTCTCAATACGTGCAGAGGAGTCCACTATACTAGAAAAATACTCCAGTACCATGTATGATGGCTTTAGGGCAGCTTTCTGACGGAAGACTGACACAAAACTGCCCTAAGAAATCAGATAATTTGGTACAAGATATAGACATACAGTAGAATCCCATTTATCCGACCCTCCATTATCTGGCTCTGGGTATTAACCGAACAACCAGTATACACAGGTCCAAAAGCAGATGATCTCGCCTGTGGCCACTAGACAGCGCTGCAGTCCCATTCTCTGGACTATCTGAATTTTTGGTTATCCAATCTGTCCCCGGTCCCAATTAGATTGGATAAGTGGGATTCCGTAGTATATAAAATGATGGCATAAACATAATGAGACTCCCTACCTCACAATAGAGTTGTGAAGATTAATTAGTTCATTTTTGTATGGTGTTTGGAATATGCTGCGCCCTGGGCAGCTCTTACCACCGCCTGGCTCTGGCTTCTGGTCTGCCTCGGGGGCTGGGCCTCAGGGGGAAGAGGAGGAACAGGGAGCAGGGCCTCCTGCATGTGTCCTGATTTTGCATTTTTAAAAGGTGGTCACCCCAGCTGATTTGCAGAGCAGAAGAGGACAGCCAGTCCTCAGGCAGAGTGGGCCAGGTCTGTATTATGGGAATACACTGATTACAGCTCCAGTTTGCTGCTTTGTTTCAATAATCATAATTGTACATGCATATTTTACCTTGATTACTGTTGATGATTTAGACACTGAAACAGAAAATGTGCATTTCTGAATAGACGCAGCAGGAGCGAAATTATTTAAGAAAAAAATCCTCCAAAATGAAACCGAGAATTTAAGAACTATCTGGACACACAGGTTTACATGACAATCAACAAAAGCTGTGCTTGTTCATTCTCTTTGCAGCTCCCTTTACAGAGAGACAATGCAAATACCTTACAGTGGACATCCTAAAATCACTGTGCAGGAAGTCTTACAGAAATGATTACATCTCTAACTTCCCCTAACTCTGAAATGGAAAAGCACTTAGCAAAACCAATGGGGCAGCTTTCAGTGTAAGATATTGCTTAATTTGAGTTAATTTAGATTTGGGCCCCACATTCGCAGTTTTAAGTTTCTTCTTTACTTTTCCCAAGCACATGTAGTTGGCGTTTTGTCACCATCCAAGATTGTCTTTAAAATACAATCTGCTTGTGAGTGTAGCTCTGAGCCAAGAATGAAAAGAGCAGGAGTAGACCTAGACTAGTCTAAGAAGCCAGAAATGAGAAGGGGTGCCAAATTGAAAAGAAAGCAGATTAGGCTTTATTCAGAACCTTAGTGATGTGAACACTAAAGTTCAGCTACTGGCGTAAATGTGCATAGAGAGCCCAATCTGCCTTCCCATTAAATCAGTGGCCTAACTCCCACTGAAGAGCAGGGGAGCAGATACGTGTCTGTAATTAAGACAAGGTGTGTGTGTGGGCGGGGGGTTGTTTGTTTGGTGGTGTTGTTTTTGCATGCATGCAAATCATGCGGCCCTTACTCAGGCTAAACTCTAACTTCACTGGGAATTTTGCCTGACCAAGGACTGAATCTGGATGGCAACATTTGGCCATTGAGTTTTAATGAATAACAAAATAAGAAGCACTGTTAGACACAAATATATAGAACAGCTTCTTCCTAGTTTGAAGGTGAAGAGGCCTATAGATTTCCTAAAGAAATTAAGTGGAGTGGTGTCAGTTTAACGGTTGAAACCATTCTATTGCAACTTGATACTAATTGCTGCAGTCTACACCTTAACGACTCAGAGAATGATGGACAGGCACAACTATGTAGCTGTTCATAAGGATGTTGTAGTGTTTTGCCCATTTGGCTGCCAGAAATGAGATCATCATCATTCAAGGACATTTCCACAGAAATGAAGCATCTGTCAAGCAGGACTTTAGTGTACTGAATATAAAAAGATGTACATGAATCAGATAGATTCAGAGCTTTAATATCACAGTCTTGTAGACTTTTTATAAACATCACAATTCAAAAGGGATCTTACATCTGATGCTGCTATAAATGACCCTACTTATCTATTATTTATTACAGATTTGATAATTGATCCATTACAGAAGATAGTGGATATTTCTGTCTAAGAATTCTCACCTCTGAGGAATCCCTTGTTTCATTGGTAGATCAGAAAAGCACAGAATGTGAGAGGTTAAAGGCTGATAATAAAATTATGGAGGAAGAATAATAGAACCATTGTTTGGAGTCTGAGGTTTACCCCTATCACCGTCTCCACATTTTCAGCAGCATTTTTCAGTTAAGCCTCACAGTGAACAACAAAACCTTTTGCAGCACAAATATGAATGGCTGTTTCAAGATTAGTGACATTACATGAAATGGTACAGGTGAAAAATAAATACAAAAGTTGCTCATCCATGCAGACTTAGAAAAACAGCAACACAGAGCCCATTTTTGGATTAATGTAATATGGTTACTCTAATTGTTTTGGAAAATTCCTGACTACAGCTTACCATCACCCCAACCCCTTCAGTGCTAAATTCCTTTTTGTGTGTCCTTAATAAGAGCTATGATGTTATAAATGTAAATGAGCATGATCTGAATAGTGTAGCTTTTCAAACAGTGTGTTACAGGATAGTCACAGCAAGATGCTCAATGTCCTAAGGCACCAGCTCTCTGAGTGGCACTGAAGACCAGTGGACCCACCCTATGAAAACTCTGAGAAAATCTGGCAACAAATTGGCTTAAACAAGAGGTTACTAATCATTGACATGCCACAGTGTATATATGGCATGTCACATAGAGCAACAAAAAGAGAGCAACATATACCTAAATTGTCAATTATAAGCTCATGAAGTCAGACAGCTTACTCACCTTTACCCACTGGAAACTTGTTGCCAATTTATGTAACATATTCCACCCATTTGAATGGCCACTTAATGAGTCCGTGTTGACAATGTAGATTTAAGTTTTGTGCTGCCACTTATCCGATATTTCAGCTCTTGCTGCAAAGAATGAAAAGTTCATTTGAAATCAAAAGCAACATTACAGTCACAATAACAGGGGGAAAACAAACAAGCAAACAAAAAACACTAACTTTTAAGTTACCCCAACAGCCCAATGGGATTTTGGAGACAGAAAAATATCTATAGGCCAGGATAGAATTTACAAGTAACTTTTACTCATATAGATCTATTATTGGAAGACTGTTCCCATAATTTAAAGTGCTGGAGGCCATGTCAATATCCCTTCACATCTTTCTCTCTACCTCCTAGACAAATAGAATCTCATGAAAGAAAATATGCTCTGGGAACATTATCCAGAGCAAGAGACACTTGTAGGGGGGAAAAAACAACAACCCAGAGACAGTCACATGTCAGGTATCATCAGCCAAACAAGATGTGCTTCCAGCATTTCTAAGTGCTCTAAGACATATTACAAATCAGATAGCTTAGTATCATGACAGAATAAGGAAAAGAGGAAACTGCCTCTAGAGTAGTGGAACTATATGCCCATGATAAGAGTTACAGTTGTATTGGGAATGTGAAAATTGGCAGGGAGTGGCTCTCCTGTTTTGCAGGTTTATGGAGCACATCTTTCCTTGGGTCAGTGGTCATGGGAGGTTCCTTCATACAACAAGAAAATTAACTTTATTTTCAGGCCTATAAACCATATTATTTTATAATGTGTACATTGCAAAATGTGTATTTTGTTTCCACTAAATTTCCAAGCCTACAGGTTGTCTTCTTGAGGCTGCTATATACTTAGGCTTGGCAGAATTCCACTTTTTTTAAAATAAATTTGACAGAATATTTTGATGTTTATTTTAAGCATTTTTTTATTTATTTAATTTTTTCACAGTTGCAGGAAACTATGGGAAGGTCAGACCTTAATTATGTAATGACAGCAGACACTGAGATTCAAAAAGTTTTATAACTTAAAACACAAATTATGAACATCGCATGTCAAAATATATAAAGTAAATATCCTTAAATGAAACTAAGTTCTTAAGCTGCATTCTTCCTTCTTTGTCTATCTTTATATTCTGATTATTATTGAAGGAAATACTTTTTTCGCTGGTTTATGTGTGTGTACTTTGAAATTGACATTTACCAACATTTACCAATAAAAAATTAATTCTTCCAAGCCTATACACACATACACACACACACACACACACACACACACACACACACATAGATGGAAGTATAGCCTGGTATTTAAAACCAGTTATTTTCAGCTACTTCCCTTCCCACTTTACAGTTTACATTTATAAGGAACAATAATCACAAGGTGAAGGAAGGCACAAGTATTCCTGTTCTAACACTTAAAAACTAAATAGGGGCAATTAAAGTAGCTGGGAATTAAAAAAACAAAGCCAAAACAGGTGTTTACAGACCTAAGCCATTCTAAAGGTGCTATAAAATTTATTCACAACAGACACATACAGTCTCAGGCACCTAAAAGAGCTCCTCAGGCTTTTTAGTTGAATAATTGAAGGATTCCACAATTGTCGCCCTTTTTTTTTCTCTTGGAAGGCGATGCATCAGCCTTCTCCTAAGGGCACTCATCACACACAGTTTTTTCCTAACATTTCTTCTACTCCTTGGAGAGTTAAAATGCACCTCCCGAACTCAGTGAGCACAGCTTATGGTGTCTGTCTCTATACTCAGAGGTTTCACCCATTCATTCTAAAGTCCAATGCACAAGTGGCTGGACTTTGGGGCCCATTAAGCTGGTTACAATAAACAGAATTAAAATTGGGATTTGTGTTCCTGAAATATATCTGTAGGTCACCTTTCGAGCAGCCAGCTGGAACTGCCTTGCATTGTGGTGTTTATGTTGAAGGAGACACAATTTAATATTAAATGCAGTCATTGTTATGGTGCTTAATTTGTATGCACTCTGGAAAATTTCTCAGATTAGGCCCCATATCTTTCACGTACATTAAATGATGAAACTAACCAAGATGACGGAGGATGACTACATTAGTTTACAATGGAGAGCTACTCGTCCAAGAAATATCTCAACATCCCTCAATAGAATCTGCCCTCAACAGAATATGAATGCTGCCTTTTTATCCAGCAAGCACCTATAGTCTGATTCAGCAGTATTCTGGATATTTATGGCTGTGTGTATACACCTGTTGACTGATATCTGCAGTATGCTACTTACCATCTGCCTGGAGCAGGAGAGAATAGCAGAGGTACCTTCCTCAAGTTTTCAATAAAATACCATACAATTCTAAACCTGTTTTGAATGTTTTTAAATATCTTGTTTACCTCTTTCAGTAAAATCAACATTAAAATTATCAAAGCCTCATGATAGCACTTTACAATTATTAAATATTAAACTAGTACTAAAGTAGGGCTCCATCTTTCAAAGGGATCCAACCAGGGCTTCCTTACATTCATGCAGAATCCCACTGAAGTCAGTGGGACTCCACCAGGAGCGGCGCCAGGGTTTTTGGCGCCCTAGGCGGGGGTCCTTCCGCGCTCCCAGTCGTCGTCGGCAATTCTGTGGCGTAGGAGTCCTTCCGCGCTCCTGGTCTTCGGGGCACTTCGGCGGCGGGTCCCAGAGCGAGTGAAGGACCCGCCGCAGAATTGCTGCCGAAGACCCAGAGTGCGGAAGGACCCCCCGCCGCCGAATTGCCGCCCGGGGCAGCAAAATGCGGCCCCCCAAATCCTGGCGCCCTAGGCAACCGCCTAGGTCACCTAAATGGAAGCGCCGGCCCTAGACTCCACACACGTATCAATGTCCAACCACACAGACAGGTTGGTTGCATCATCATCAAATGTTCCTGTTACGCTAGGACCTTAAACAGGAGTTAGATAAAATACCCACATTACAGAGAACGAGCACATGATTATTACTCTATTACCTAGTGACTATTACTAAGAGATGATCAAAGGGTGCTGCATCTTATATTCTCAGAGCTTCTGTTATGCAGTTGATAATAAGTATTTCAGTGTGAGATAATACCAGTGCAAACTGACTGTAATCAATGGGATAGCACAGATATAATGCGGGGAGTAGAATGACCCTGTGTGTCCCCAACAATCTGAATTACTCAGAAGAAAACTAAGTTCCCATTTCTACAAGAATACAATTTTCTGCTTCTATGGTTCAAACTTTTTCTTTCCTTGTCTTTACAGACTTCAGTTTGCTAAACATTTAAATAATAAAATAAGTGTAATATAATTGTGATCCATTAATAGATGTTTCTCTTTTTTGTAAAGCAGTTGAAATATGTTGTGTAGAGGACTCAGCATTAAAACTAAATGAAATGAATTGCTCACATGCTGTTTTTCCTGTGAATATTTATATTTGTGGTGAAATTAATACATTGGCTCAGGAGCTGCATTTTACCCTAGGATTATGAGCACTGCTGAGGAAGATGGCCTCTGTGCTCTCCAGAGCTGGCTGGCTAAATGCTGGGCCAGTCTCCTGACATACCTCAAGGAAGCCTAAAAGTTGCTCTAAATTACACTAGCTGCTAATGGCCCACGGTGGTGATATGGCAGTCAGGGATCCATGGAGTTTAGCCTTCTGTGCCAGCAGTATGGAAGCAGTTGAGGGGGAAGGTAGCAGGGTCCCTCTATAATGAAGTACGTCTTTGTGCCTCACTATTCTGGCTTTAAGTCCAGAATATGCAGCAAAGACCAGGCACACCACATCCCAGGTTCTGGGCAATTGTATTCCATCCATAGAGTAGCCAGACTGTATTCGCAACCGGTAAGAGTTTTGCCAATATTGTACTTGAATTAGTATTTCAAATATAGTGCATGTACATGCGGATTCCTTGTGATTATTAAAGGAGCCCATGCAAGTCTGCCAAGGGCCCAGCTCTGCAAGGAGTTGAACACTTTCCTGGAGATGCAGAGAGCCCTTAACTCTGAATGGTCAGCAGCTCATAGGATCAGGCCTTAAGCATGCTGTACTTTTCAAAAGATATGTTGCCACATAGAGCTACCAATGGATAAAAAAACATAGCTATTTGGATTCATGGCGAGGTGGTGATAGGAGACTATACTGAGGCTCATGCTTCTGATGCCCACCAGATACTTTAACAGCCCCTTGGGCTGCTACCAATGAACACTCCTAGGAAGTCAGACTAAATTGCATTCTATCTTCATTATCCAAGTACCCAAAAATTAAATGAAAACTTTTAGGGAAATTATTACAAAATACTCTATAATGTGTGTTGATATGATTACAAACATGTTTCTAAATATCAAGCTCGGTAAATAATGCAAAAAACACTATGAATATTCATTTGGATTTTAAAATAAATTTGTTTCAGCTATGTTCGCATTCTCCTTTTGTGTGTGCTTTCCGACCGCAGTAGAGCAATCAAATTTTACTGGCAAAAAAATGTTCACAGACTGAGAGCTAATTTAAGTTGCATGCACGTGTTCATGGATAACAAATTTTGACTTGCATAAATATTCACACCAGAAATGCTTCTCACTAATCCCATCAGAGAACAGAAATCAAAACATGCAACTCATCTGGCCAATCACAACTTTGGTAACCAACTCAACTTACAGTTTCAGATATTTATGATCAAGCTATAGATTTAAAAAAGTGAAAAACATGTTCACCAACTAAATTCAAATTATGACTAAGTCCTAGGAAAGCACAATCTGCTCATGGATATTTTGCAAACAGAATAAGTTAAATTAATTAATTATTGTAAAATATTCACTAAAGCTCTAAATAATTATATGATAGAAAACAAATGTAAGCTATGGATGATGATATATAGTGAGCAATCATTCAATAACTAATATGCTAAAAGCATGATTCATGAAAATACATTATGTAGACAAGCTGTGGATGCTGTTTACTGTGAAGTACATATCACACTCTTTAAATACGTGGCTTTTTTACAAATAAACTTGTTGTCTTTGCATTTGTGTTTGAAACTACACAAAAATGAAGCACAGAAAAGGAATAACATTGGAAAGGGACTAAATTATGCCATTTTGATAATTTGCTTATATGGCTCGAAATGTACACGGCTGCCTTTACAGGACCAAAGTAGTGCCCAGGTAAGGCTATCTTGCTTTTTGGAAGATCTGTATCCATGGAGTTGGAAGTGCATGGGTTTCAGTCTTGGCACACAGTTACCCACCTGCATGTCATCAATTTTTAAAACCTAGTTTTAACTTTATGTGGGGTGAATAGAGTTGGGATTCAAAACCCTTATTCTTATTCCCAGTTCCCAGGTCTAGCCACTGTACAGTGAAATTTTCTTATGTACATAAACGGAAGACAATGGACCCTCCTATATACACGATAGTTTAACTGTCAAACAAGAGCTCCATTACCAGTAACACGGCATTTATGCAGGGTACATGGGTTTCAAATCAATATTTCTTACTAATACCCATCATTCTGCGTAGCCAATAGCAAATAAATCTGCATTTTCACCTCAGGGAAGGAATGAGAAACGCTGTGATCAATGTTTTTCATGACAAACATGATGGAAAGCAACTGTAGAGTTCCCATCTAGTACATCAGTATAAAAAGCACAGAGCATAGCTTATTTTAGTAATCTGTATATGTATGCAACAGGCATTACCTATATTTCCTGAGATATTTGTATTTGTTATTTTTTCCATTGTAAACATTTTTGCTACATTGAATATTCAAGATCTGCAGTTTATAGGAAAAACCTCAAACAAAAAAACAAAAACAACAACCCCAAATAAGTCAAGAAAAAGCCCCACTAATGCATTGAAAAAAATCTGCTGTATTTACAGAATATTGTGTTCCAAGTCCAATTATAATTACAAGAAAACTCCAATAAACAACCAATAAACAGTTCTTGTGCTTCAAATGGATTTGACATAGTGGCACTTTAAATAAAACTCCTAACAAGATTATTTTATTTTTTGTAAAGTAAGCCATGGCTTAACAGTTGGGTTATACAAAGTGACAACCCTAGAAATTTTGAAAGTGTTGCTGGTTAGATGCAAAAATCCATTGTCACTATGGTAATTTCTTCACAATGCCTGATGTTAAATGGGCAGTCCTGTGGCCCAAGAAGCAGCTGAATCCTGCATTGTCCTTGCATGATAAAAAGATTAGAGAGTCTGAAAAGCAGAGGAACGGAATCTCACAGCTTCTTAGACTTTGCACTGAAAGGGCCATTGTAACATCATCATAAAT
Source organism: Terrapene triunguis (assembly GCF_002925995.2). Classification (NCBI taxonomy): domain Eukaryota; kingdom Metazoa; phylum Chordata; order Testudines; family Emydidae; genus Terrapene; species Terrapene triunguis. Next base: position 943,111 of record NW_020698242.1, on the reverse strand, counting down.
CCTGGGTTCCCTAGGCACTTGACAACTAAAGCAGTGGACAATAGAATTCTTGTGTTGAACAAAACACTCCTTGTCTGCCAAAGGGTTTATCTGCTTCATTTACAAATGTCTTTCATTGTACCAGAATAATTCCCTATTAGAAACACTATTAGGAGCAGAACTAAATAAATATTCACAGCTTTGGTATGTTTTCTAGAAATGAATAAACCAATACAATCAAGTAGCATGCAAAATATGAGTCTAAAAAAAAACTCCTTTGCTCCATTCTGTGAGTCCCTCTTCTCCTTACTGTATCTATGTATCCATTCATGCACCCTATCTATCTTTTGCTACAAGGAAAATGCCTATCATACACCACATTTACTAACAGAAGAGAAAAATATTGGTGAACTGGAAGGATTTCAAAGGAGAGCAGCAACTGTGATCAAGGCGCTATACGCACTGACTTCCACAGAAGGATTTTGAAAGCTAGGTACTTATAGCTTTGCTAAGAGATGATACCTACAGCTTGGCAATTAACAAAATAAGAGTATGTAAATGTCTGAGGGTTTATAAGACAGACAGAGAAAAATACTTATGACAATAAAAGGGGGTAAGGATTAAATTAAGAAAGGGAAAATATAGAGTAAATATCAGAAAAAAAATGTCCTGTTAGTGATGGATACCAATCTGTGACCAAGTCTCCCAAATGAAACAGTGCTAACCAGTTTCTTACTATATTTAAAATTAATCTGGTCAAAATATTGGAATATTTAGAGTAGAAATGAGTAAGTAAATAAATAAAAATAAATTATACAAAAATATTAATTTGCATTTTTTTAAAAAATGCTTCTGCCATAGTTGCACCTCTTTTGTGTTTAGTATCTGCAAATATTTAATTAATGAAGTTTTACTAGCAAAATGCTCAGAGAAAGAGAATTTCTAATATGCACAAATAATTCATGATGAAAAAGTTTAAAAAAATATTGATCATATAAAATCAGTTAGTGAATGCATTCAAGAAAATCACAATAGTCAATGAGAGTAAATTCAAAGGCAAAATAGGTTAACATTTCTTGAACAAATTATTTATCCGGATATTCTGTCTAGCTGCTATTAGTTTATAAAAATACAACATATATTAATAGTAGAAAAAAGTGAAACACACATCCTTAACCTCAGAGTCACTTCTAAAACTGAGCAAAATTATGCCATGCAACATTTCACCTATAAAAAATATACATGATGAACAAAAGCATAGTGTAGCTCTGATTTGTGGGGTATCTGTTACTGGCTGCTGAAATACACCAAATCTAAACCCAGATTTTGATGAACATCTGAGATGGTACAATGTAAAAATAAAGAAAAAGGAATTGTATACACAGGTCAGAAATGTATACCCTACAGATAACTTCATCTATGAAATGATGAAGTTAATCTTAACATTAGGTAAGTGAAGTGCAACATAAGACAGAAAAATAAATATGGTAAAGTAAGTACTCTGGTTTTTATGCCACAAACTATGTAAAATTATCTGGAGCAAAAAAGCCGAGCAGATCAAGTAACAAAACTATTCTCTAAAAATAACAGGCTTCTCAAGAAGTAACCAGATATCATCAGGAAATCAAAGATCAAATAGATTGCCAAATGAATGAAAAATAAAGTATTTGCAGAATTTCATGTGCACACAATATAATGCACACATATTGCAATTAACACAAATGTGTGCACAATCTTGGTTCTTGTATGTGCCAAGTATGTGCCTGTCTAATTCTGAAAATCCAGACTTCATTATAAAAATAAATAAAATTAAATTAAATGCCCAGATTATAACAACTAGTTCATATTTACTATATGAATACGAATTAGCCAATTATATAGAAATACAAAATTAACAACAAGGTGGCTCAGTGGGTTAATGAACAAGTGGAAATATATTGGGTGGTTTCATCCTAGTCCCTGGCATACACACCTTGACATCACAAACCCACAGCACAATTTGACTATTAGTAGTCTCTACCTCTGAGCCGCCTCTGACTAAAACAAAAAAAGGTGCTTCTGACCAAAACAGAGGTGGCTTAATATAATCATCCGTAGCATCTGACCACACTGTCCCCAGTATTATCAAGTGACAATAGTCCATCACTTTTATGGGTATTAAGGGCCTAATCCTGCAATGTGCTAAGTACTTTGTGTGTGTTCAGTGAGAACTGAGAGTGCATAGCATCTCCCAAGAGATGCTCCTCACAAGGGGAAATATATTCTTTAAAAATGGTAGAATACAAAATCAAAATTATATACAAGAAAGGACAAAATCTAAGACGGACAACCAGGTAATCATCCCATCCCTGCCTTGAAGATAACTGTTTCTACATGATACCACACATTTATGCAATACCTAATATTTTGATGAAACAGAGAATACATTACATGTGAGGACAGAATGCAGACAGCAGCATAAATCATACACACAAATGCAAAGCACTTAACAAAACAAATAAAAGGGCAAACACTGAACAAAAGAGGAATAAATATCACAAAGGAAAAGAAAATAATTATATGACACTTAAAGGAAGATTTCTGTATACGTATCCTCTCCTACCATCCAGCCTAATAAAACAACTACACCACCAGAAGAATGACAATTAACAATATGGTATAAATATAAAATAGTTCCTAGAAGTGGAGACTTTGTTTATTCTCCAACAGCTTAAATGGGAGTTGGGAGTAAAGAGAAAGATCAACACCAGGAAAGAGTAAAAGCTCCACATTTGTTTTTGTTTTTTGCATTGAGAAATAATTTTTGCTCCAAATCCCAGCTGAATACAAATTCATTATTGTTCTTCTTTACAAGGGATAACAGAGCCAAAGGAACATAACACCCAAAGCAAAAATACAGGCAACCCCAAGTTGTGTAAATCAGGTACATACACATTAATTAACTTGTAAATACAACTACAGAGGGCCTAGAAACAACAGCCCTGCATTGGGAGTTCAGGACCATGGCCAGGAGGGTCAGCTGGGGACACTGTCCTGGGACTAGGCTTAAGGGGGGTCCAGGCCCATCAGCTGGTCTATGGTTTTGTGTACATGTGCATAGTAGAATCAGGACAACTGTGGCAGGACCACTCAAGAATAAAGGGACAGCACTGAGGCACACATAGCTCTTCCCCCACAATGAGACGGCTGAGTGGAGCGCCTGGCCACCGCAGTAAGAAATGGGCCAGAACATAGGGCAAGGGAACAAAAACAAGAGAGGGCGGGGAATTAACAAACAAGAAGAAGGAGGGGTGGGAAATGGAAAGCAGAAGATTAAAAAAAAGAGGGAGCAAATTGGGAGGGGGAAGACCAGAGGACAATGAGAAAAGCAGCCAGAATCTGTCTGCTTTAAATCATGGTATAGGGAAAATTGGTTAATAGCAATGAAAATTAAGTGAAGTGAGAAATGAACACGAAAAATACATGATTGAAATTACAAACTGGATAGTGGAATAGGTACATTTTCATAGAGGGCTATAGTAGACCATGACTGGTTTTTACAATACCAATACTTAGTATGTACTGACGGCCAAATCCTCTGCACAGTTCAAAGTAAATGGGAATAAGCCAGGGTAGTTCCATAGGGCCCAGCAGGGGACAAACTAGCTGCACAACAAAAGAATCCTCCTCAGATCACAGCTCTGGTGTACAGAGATTGTGCCCCCTCCCCCCTTCACAACTTTCCCATTGCAGCACGACTTCATCTGTTCCCCTCTCTTTTGGGTCATGTGGGCCCATGGGCAGACTATGGGCCTTTGAGAATGAAGTCTATGTTAATTAAACCTGTGCTGCTCCAGCCTAATCCTGTTCAAGTATCAAGAATGAAAGTGGATTCAGAGATTTCAGGCTCAGTCCTATTAAATATCATAGATCAAATTTGTTTCCATAAATCCAACCTCTCTGAGTTTTTTCTAAAAACTAAATGTTTGTGGCTATAGCAGACGTAATTCTCTGCAATCTGAAAGATTTTAAGTGTGTGCACTAAAACCCAGCTTTTCTATATGGAATTTTCTACTAGACTAACTGAAAAAAAGTCCTCAAATCCCCAGGGGCAAACCTCTCTTGTATATTTTCCCATCATGTAAATAAAATTGATATAAAATATACAAAACACACACTACTGATTATCATCCTTGCACAAACACACAATGGTACTCTCAACCCACTGAATCCTTTCCTTACTGAGTCACACTTAACCCAGGTTCTCCAACGGTACAAGCCATACACTACCAGGACGAGATTCTGATCCGAATGAAGTCATACTGTAGTTTTGCTGTTGACTTCAATGAAGCCAGGATTTCATGCTCAGTTTCCATAAAACTTTTTCCTAAACAGTCAGAGCGTCTGAGACATCTCCCCCCAAAATCGAACATCTACCTACATTAAAGCATACATTTTAGCATCAAATTTCAGCACTGTTACTTATTTGGTTTCTTCACTCTTCTAATCTCTGTCCTTTCTTCCTTTCCTTCCATTGTATATCTAAGGGCCTGATCTGTTCCCATTGTGCTCTATGGCAGAATTCCCACTGACTTCACTGGGATTTGACCCCTATTGTATCTTTCTTTCCTGTTGTTTTCAGTGTCTGTTTTCTCTTCCTTTCTTCTGGCTTTCTTCTATTTCCTTTTATCAACCTCTCCTAGTGACCTGAAAACTAAACCTAAAAAAGTGAGAACCACTGAACTATGTGCTGAATGCCCCCATTAGTCAAGCTGTAGGGGACAGCCAGCACAGAAATAAACTTCAACTGACCTTTCAAAAACAAATCTTTATATAATGTCCCATAAAATCATCCTGCTGGTTCCAGATCTGGTAGAGACACTCAAGAAAGTATAAGTCTGGGACATTCGAGATACCAGAAAGGACCTTTAGCTCAGAATTGGTCCAAGGTGAGCAAAGAGATGGGGTTCTTTTGTCTAAGGTACTTTTTTCTTCTGACCTTCACTCTATTATTAATAAAGAAAAGAGGAATTGTTTAAAATCTTTACAGATATCTGATGTTTCTGAATTCGTATATGCTCGATTCAACTAACTGAACATCTATATCATCACAGAAAGATACATGATTCATTCTGGAGCTTATTGCAAACCAAGTGACTCTTCAGAAATTTTAAAGAATCTTTTTATCGTTTAAATTAAACTTATTTCTGTGTTTATCATGCCCACACCATAGTATATTTGGCATTTATTTGTATGGTAATCTTATTTTTAGGAAACCGTTAAGCTTCTCTCTCTCTCCTCTTTTCCTCCATCCCAATTTCTCTCTATGTGTTCTCAACAGGGGAAAGTTGGCTCCCTAACCCAGAAGGGAGGAGGCAATGCAATATATATCTTGTTGATATATAAATTAATAAAACTCTAGGAGTGGGAAAGAGAATATTATTGATCCTAGCAATAATCTCCTTTAAAATCTATGTTTCTTATTTAAAAAATTGAACAATGTTGATTGGTTGATACTCTGAAATCATTCTTAACACTATAACACATTTGGATTGCTATTTCCAGGACTAAAATTAAAGATATGGCAATATATCAATGGATAAGTACAGTATTTTGAACTATGTGAGAGCAGTAAGAGTTTTCAACGATATAAGAGTGTGCAATTTTCTCCAGAATTAATACAGCACCCAGATTTTCAGGAATGTTACAGTGGGGTGATATGATTTTCCATCTCCCATCAGTTGAAGATATTTTATCCTGGACATTACAATATACTTATATTTCTTATGAGCAGTTATTTCCCCAATATTTCATAACATGCCTACCTATCTAGTCTTGAGAGTTAAGGCATAAATAATAATAATCTACATTTGAGTTGCACAATGTAATTAAATGCTCATAACACTGAATTTCACAGCTAAAATTAACCAAAATGTCTACTATATTAATATTTAACATTTGTCTGCTGGCCATTATGTCTCCAAATACCACTGAGACTTTAAATTTCTATGCTACATTTACTATAAGCTATGAGTAAGTGTATTATGAGATTTGTTCAAAACAATGGTGGTGAAGTAGAAATATATATAATCAAATAATAACATAGCAAGCACATGGTATATACAAGGAGTCAACTGTGCATTACACACTTAAGCCCGCTGTGTATTACACACTTAAGCAAAACTCCCGCTGAAGGTAATTGGAGTTTTGCCTAAGTAAGAAATATCATATCAACCCTAAATAAATATATTAATTTTAATAGGTATCCCTGTAACTGGCCACTAACCTCAAGACAACTATGAACTTCTCATTTTGCATAGATGATAAGTTTCTGAAATGCTAAATCTTTTTTTTTAAGTGAAAGAAATTGCACAGTCTGAAGCTGAGTCCTCATCAGTGCTGATCTTCAAGTTATTCCCTGGCAGTGGGACTATCTTTTAAACCTTCTAATTGCATAGCCCCAGAATGTTCTCTAAATACCCACCATACTTGGGCTACAACAAAGAAAGTCTGTTGTTAAAATGACAGCCTGGATAGCTGTGTGACTTGAAGAACAGTACCTGGGGACAAGCCTATGGCTAATAATAAGTTAATATAAGATCAAACTAATAAAAAGATCCCTTTTGGCAGCTGCCCAGCAAACTATCTCCCCAATGAGAGCAGGAAAATATATATTTGCAAGAAAGCTGAAATAAAAATAAAAGTTGGATGCAATCCATATATTAGTATTTTTTCCTCCCGTTTAAAATGTAATTGGCATACAGATGGGAGAATATTCTGCCTTAGAACTCCTGTGTGGCCTTGGCAAATCTGTATGTCTCCGTTTTTTCATCTGTAATTTAGGGATAAAAATAATTACCTACAGTACCTCATAAAGGGGCTGGGAGGTTGAGTTAATTCACACGTCCAAAGCAATATTAAGACCCTCCCATGATAGGACTATGTAAGTCCAAACTATTTATTAATAATTATTACTTTTTATGTGTTCTTGCTGGCCTTATTCCTAAATATATCTTAGGTTTTTCCCTACTTTAAATCACAGTTACATTGATAGAATGTTCACACATACTTAACATTAAATTTGACTGGCAGCAAACTGTTGGTAAAATAAATAAGGTTACTTTCATGCCTCCACTGTTATTTTGCAAATGAACCGAGATATCGGTAGCTCTACAGCTCATTATCTTGAATTGTGAAGGCACTAAACCAAAGGAGTTTCACTAAAAATAATTACCTAATAGGTTTCACTTGATAGTGGGTGGACATATTTACATCAACCAGTTGCTGAATTTCCATTCACTGTTCATGGTAATCATAATCATAATTACCATGTAGCCATGTTTAGTAGTTAGACAGTCATCTTAACCTGCAGTTATTCTTGCTAAATTACAGTTGTATGGTTTCTAAAACCACTATTAGAAATTGAAAATGTACATATGTGGTAGTTGGAGAATCTGTCAAATTATCAGTTAACTTTTTGCTGATTATCAATTATATCAAATAATTTGGACCTCAAGAAAAAGGATAATGTATTTGGTGACTATGTGTTATAATAATTGACACTGCATATCTTTGTGTGCATATATATGGAAGGTTGAGGGGGAAAATGAAAATGCAATAATCTGAAAGACAGTAGACACTTTCTCTGTGGTAGCTCACCTTGCAGAGAATCTGGGTTAATAAAAACCAATCATGTTTCTGAGCCAGACTTCCTATACTCAATATGTTGTTGGGTTTTGTTTAAAGTTTTTAATTAATGTGGTAGTTGAGTGCACAGAAAAAAAGCCACTCCTAGTGGAATGTCTAACCCACCAGAATCCTGAGAAACCCCCAATTAACTTAAGCAAGACAATAACATTTTCATTTATAAGTGGCATGAATTATCTTCTATAGAACTTTGTGATGCTTCCCAGCATATCTCTGTGACATCCTGTGGTAATGTATATGTCACACAGTAGCTCAAAAGATAATAAGTCACCACTGTATAATGTATATAAAAAGATTTTTTCATATACTCATGCTTGTGCATGGTATAGTATATCAAATAATCACAATTATATATAGTATCAGGCTGAACTGGACTGCACAGGGTGAGAAAGGGAGGAAGGAGGAGGGATGGTGCAGGGAACCCAAAGTATATGTCCATAAATCCAGGGCAGCATATCTGTTGGTATTTTCTTCAGCACTTGTGTAAGGACCCAAATGATATGCTCACAAAGAATTATGGTCTGCTAGTGTGGAAGCACAATCCCTTCTGCTACTTGTGCACAGTAAGCAGCAGCATTCCCTGGAGCTCAATGGCCTAGTCAAAATCTCCACAACCAACACCACTCTTCTCCCACCTATCATTTGCATGGATACAGGAAGGGCAGGATGCTGCTTTTAGTGTTACAAACTGCACTCACGGCTTAAGTACAGGTAGAGTAAAATGTGTAATTTTTTATATTATCCAAAATGTGTGAGTGTGTATGTATGTGCACATGCACACACACAGAGAAAGTGTTAGGTTAGCTTTTTCACCTGCAAAATTTCACGGTCTGATAGCTCCCCATGTAGTAAAATACAAGAAATGATTCTCTGTAGGCCCTCATGTCCCCATACCAGGAATATTTTTAACAATTAAATTTAACAAAACTAATAAGTTACTTAACAAAACTAATAATAGTTATATTCTCATGGGCCCTACTTAACTATGCACATTAAATTTATGGGGGAGATTTTCAGAAATACCTAAGGGATTTAGGAGCACACATTCCATTGACAGTCATTGGGGCTTGTACTCCTAAATCCTTAAATTCTATTGTTTTAGATGGAACCTGTGCTGCTAAAACACACAGGCACTTTCAAAAATCTTCTATAACTGCAATAAAGTATCATATTTGAATGCCATAAACTCACCCATGTGCAATGAAAATAACTGCATATGCAATTCCCAGATATGTTTGAGCACATGTGTTTTTTCCATGTACAAAATGGATTCACTTGTAACATGTAAGGGCATGTTCCATGGTCCTGAGGAAAAATGACTATGAAAAATGAGGAAGATGACTAGCTTTGGTGAGCCAGTGTGTTCCCATGTTTGCCATATCCCTCTCACTGGCAACACTGCTCCTCCAGTTCTAGTTTTAAGAGAAAATATTAAATGGTCATAACACTCCCAAACATTTATCATCATTTTATGATTCCTGCAAGAGTTTAGTCATAGGGTAATGTTTAGTTCCATGGAAGAATGTGTAATTTCAATGAAAAGCAGTATTTAGCTGCAAAACATCTTAGCCACAATTAACTTTTTTTTTCAAAAATCCAGAAATTTCTGTTGAAGTAGAAAAGCTGCAACTTACCAGTTTAGTTGGCACTGTGAAATATTTTACACTGTCCTCCTCACAAATAATATTTAGGACTGGGATGTCAAATCAAAGAGATATGACTTGAATTTAGTTTTGGAGAGAAAGAGGCAGAAAGAGAAAGAATATGTACACTGAATGGAAGCAGGAAAGTTATTTCACAGCCTTGTCAAGTCACAAACAGCTGCCAATATTTTGAAACTGAAATGAGGAACACTTTGGTGATAAATGTCGTGCACCCGTGGGGAGGGTAAGGTAGGAGAGGTGAGGGGAGGGGAAGGGAAAGTACTTGCAAAACATATTTTTTAAATATTATTAAAACAACACTGCTCTTAGAATCATAAAACTAAAGAACCAGTTGGCAACACACTTACAATAAGTACACTTGCTCAAATTGCTACCTGAGATGTGGGTACTCAGCACAGGAGAGTAAAGGGCCATCCTTCAATCCCCTTTCATGAAATCCTTTGATGGGCCACAGTTTGATCCATTAATAATACAGCACAATGTTTAAAATGAATAATGTGTTCAATGGAGAATAGAACCCTTGTAGGGAAACCTAGGAATATCCCTCCTTTAAAATATGTTTATAATACCACCCATTTGTAGCAATCAAATGCTTTCCAGAAGCAAAGAATTTACAATTGATCAAGAGATAAAAGCCATCCCCTGGCAGTGTGGGTTAGCTGGATGAGTAACATGGACAAGAGATTGTGGTATGTAAGCAACTAGTTCTTGCGATCAGTTATAGTAGACACCTCATCTAGAGCTAATATAAGGATTTAAGAGTCAGAGTATTTTGATTGGATTTTTGCATGAGTGAAAGCATGCTACAGAATTTTGTATCAATGCTGCCTTTAAGTAGGCCTCTCTGGGATACTAGAGAAGATTATATTAATTGAGCCTGAAGGAAATAAAGGGATGCATAGTATGAGTATCTCCAATACAGATAATAAAAGGTTATATATATTTACAAAGGAAATTTGAACAAATAAATAGAACACATCTCTTTATCAGGAAGTTTCAAAAGGATACATGCAATATGCTCTTTGCATGAGCTTCCTTGGAAATTAATTAGGTGCTCCTAAATGTTGGTTGGAAGTCTAAAAACTGTTCATCATCATGTGTTGTTGATTTGTCCCAGTTACAGTATATAACATACCGTCAAACATCATAAAGTTTCAACTCAGTCAGATGACATAGCTAAATGAAGGTGTCAGTAAAAAACTGAAATATATTATTTTAATGACAAAAATAGAATTGAAGAAGGATATAACAAGCAGGAAAAAATCACAGGTCCCTTAGCAGAGCATTGAGGATTTTCACAATCCACAACAGAGACCTAATTTCAGTCAGACTTTAACCAAAGCTTTGATTTGATAAAAAGCATGTGTTTGTGACCACATTTTAGAACCTGCAATTAAATTCAAGAACAAGTATAGTACTCTACCAGAGTTGTGGATACAAAGGCCATCACTGAAAAATAGGCCAAAAGTATTGAATTGCTGAATTACACCTCTACCCCGATATAACGCGACCCGATATAACATGAATTCAGATATAACGTGGTAAAGCAGTGCTCCGGGCGGGGCGGGGCTGCTCACTCCGGCAGATCAAAGCAAGTTCGATATAACGCGGTTTCACCTATAACGCAGTAAGATTTATTGGCTCCCGAGGACAGCATTATATTGGGGTAGAGCTGTATTATTAAACTGGGAATCGTTTTTAACAATATTAAGTCTGGAATCAAGCCAAAAAACCCACTAGAGACTTTACTAAAAAAAAAAAAAAAAAAAAAAAAGAAAAATCAGATGTTCTAAGAGTCCCATGACTAGATGACTTAGTAATGCACATTCAATGCCAGTAAATCGGTCCAAGTACAATTTTACCCTGTGACCAAGTATGGTCACAGCTAAACATGCATTTCAGTACTACAGCCAGGGATAGGATGAGGCAGGATTCAGGGGCCTGCCTATCAGTGCCATGTGCTGAAGGAAAGAAGTTGATGGATTTGCAAAGTTTAGATCCCAGGATCCCTGGGACAAGGCCAACAGCACAGAACACCAGGGTTTTCCATGGCATAGCAGGGTCTTAATAGGGACTAGGGAGACAGGAATGCTATGAGCACTTTTGCAAGGGAGGAATGGTTACAGCTTGACCATGTAATTGGAGCTCTGTGGTTTATTAGGGGTCCTTTGTAAGGTTTGGATTCAGACCTCATTTAGGTCCTGATCCTGCATGTATAGCATGCAGCCAGACTGCTGCACGTGTGCAGAGCCCCTGTAAATCCAACAGGGTTCCACACAGACACAGAAACCCACCCATGCACTACATACTGCAGGATAAGGTCCTCTCACTGCATCCATCACTGACTGCAACACAAGGAGCTCACTATTACAGCACTCTCCCTGTTTTAAGCGTCAGGGATTTTTCACAGGGCACGGTACAGTTACCACACCTCAAAGTGTCAGTTGTATTGAGACACAGTTATCTGAGTCTCCGACAGTGAGATGCTATTGTTATACAGAATCAGGAAAAGAACCCGGGTCTGATGACTCATAGTTGTACTCTGTATTACACAGATGACATGAACTGTATAGTTTAAAAGAGACCATAGTTCTGCCATATTGAACTTTCCCTTCTATATCTATGAAATATCAGGGAAGCTCCAGGCTCTATTTTCTATGCCTCATAAAAAAAAAAAAATCTTTCCAAAAGATTTTTTTTCTTGTATTGCATACAAAAAATATCGATTCCATCTCCTTGGTTAGCTAGTTATTGTATCTTGTTATATTTCTAACTATCTATTCATCCATGTCTTTTACAACAGAAAACAAAGATTTTCTGATAGATCCCTGGGTAATTATAGACACTGTGCAAATACTGCCAAAAATTCTATAAGTATTCATTTTAAATTAATTCTCTTTGACCATGGTCACACACTGTGTATGTTCTGTATCTCTGAATATTCTACCAAATGAGTTACTGCCAGGAATGTTTGCTGAAACAGCAAATGTTAAGTAACCATTACAGAATAGTCATAGAAAGCAGATTTTGAATTTCTAATTGCCAGTATTCACATTGGAAACCTAATTTTAGGAATTACATTTATACAGAACATTACCATGTGATTTATATGGCCAATCAAAATGGCTTGAAATGCATCAGATTGCTCACAAACAAGGAACAATGTACAGCAGTGATTTTATTCTCCAAATCTACTCAGGTATGTAAAGCTACTGAAATACATAAGTGTTCATAGGATAGTGACCTAAGAATAATTTGCAGAAATTAAATGGTGAATAGTTTTGAATGAATAAATTAGAGGACAATTTATTAGTGGAATTTTACAAACGGAAAAAGAGATGAATTTCACAGAATTATTTGTTAGAAATTAGCTACCCAATTCTAATAAATATTCAATAAATATAAAATTAAATACATGCTAAATGGCTGTCATATAAAACATGGATTCAAAATGTAATTTTTTAAAAAAAGTTTGGGGAGTTTACAAATAAGCTGAATATCAAACTACAGCCAATTTGATTTTAACATTCTCTGTAAAGGCCTAGTCCCACTGAAATCAATGGAACATGACTAAGCACTGGTTCAGACCCTAAAAGACCATCCAGAACCTTAGATAAAATCAATATTTATTAATAAAATATTTTTTAAAACATAATCACCTACTTATAGTGGTTTTCAGTTATTTGAACTGATCACTGACTAGACAGCGTCAACTACACACATACAAAGACAAAACCAGAAAAGATTAATTTAGTTCATATTTACAAATACAACAACAAAGTTCTTCAACTTTTATGCTTCTACACAACCTTTAGGGCAATATTTGTATTTCTCTGCCTGCTCAGCATCTTATACAAGTCTGAAACACACTGCTTTGATTTCACAAATGAGCTGGCTCATAGGTGTTACTTTCTTCTGCTGCTTTGTTCCCTTAATATAGCCCATTTAACTATACATACTTCCAAAATTTGTCTTCATTAAGAAGTTTATGATCAAACTAAAGCCTCAAGGAAGTTTTTATTCAAATCCCTCCCCCCATGCATTGGCTGGTCTCCTTCACTTCAGCTTTTTGTAATAAACAGGTTATGATCTTTTTTTCTTTTCTTTATAGCAAACATTTTGTTGGCATAATTTGTGCCTGCTGTAGTCTGCTTTTCTTTGGCACCTGCCATAGCACTGTTTCGTGTACATTAAATGCCAAATGTCATAGTTGAGGATATGAACCTTCATGATATCCCCTATTGAGAAATTCTGTGATAATGGATATCCAGCTTAGGCACGGTTTTGACAATGAGGTTACTTCCTATTTTTGTAATTTATTTTATAACTGGAAACTGAAAAGAAAATCACAAAGCTGGAGCATGATTTAGTGTCAAGTCAGGAGGATTCTTCAGAATAGTTGCAATAATCACAGCTAGAACTTCTGTTTAGCACAGTCCAGCTTGGTACTCAACATTTCTGGATGCTCCCAAATTTTAATTAACTGCAGCCCTATTTCCCGCAATAAATGAAAATTAAATATGAACAACCCCAGTGGGTACCTCAGTTAATGTTACAGTCACAAATAGTGTCCAGTCATCTCCATCATAGCTCTTGGTTTAGTGTACAGAAGGTTTGTCCAAGCAAATAACTTTTTTACTAAAATTAAACCTATGTATTTATCCAAAACAGATTTCAATTCAATCAAATTCTTCTTTTTCATTATCCAAAAGAAAATATGCCATTGATCCATCCAAATGACTATCTGAGTGCACAATGGTGTACTTCTTAATGTAGACAATCCCCACTAAATCAAGGTGAAGCAAATAAGCCAAGAATTTTACCAGGAAGGTTCGTCCATTTTTTGCCATCTTGAATTCTCATCAACATTGGCTTGTAATTCTGTCTAGCTAATGGCAAGCTCCCTTTTTGATACCCTGTTACTATTAAGGTCATTCTCACAGTCTCTAGAAAGCACCCAATTTGGGATTAATTCAGAGTTTGTAGCTGCAAATCTGATACTTGACCAACAACTTTTTGTAGAATTCAGGAATAAACCTTTCTGGTTCTAGCCTCCTCCAACTGGATAAATTGGAATTAATATTTTTTTAATCTTATAAAATAAAATGTGAGCACTGAGATTGAGTGCATCCTCAGGTGTTTGATCTTGGAGATTAGCACTTCACAAAAGATGCAGGAATTTTCCTTTGTCTAACATGATCAGAGAACTATACAAGTCTATCTGGAAGGACTGAAAGACTTGGTTTATTATTTTTGTGAACTGAACACAATTTTTGTCCTGAATGGGTGATCTGCTAATATTAGAATCTATTTTATTTGCCCATTTTTCACCAAGAGTCAAACTAATTTTAATCAGAGGGGAAAAGTGGATATTTTCTTACTATAGCATTTCGTAAACTCAAATTTCTTCTGCACTTTCTGTTGCTCAATTTTATCCTGTTTACCTTGTACAAACTCACCTTATTTCTTAACACTGGATTTCAAGAACATGGATTTCTTAGCTTATGTTTTTCTTGTACGTAGAAAAACTGACAAATAAAAATCCCAAACAATGCATATTATGCAAAACAGTGACAATATAAGGAGCACATACAATCCACATTTTGATCTATTTCTCTTTCTCATACATCAACACAAGAAACCAAGCTTTAATCACTATCATTTCCATAAAGTCCAAATTTTGGAAGAGAAGAGGGCAGAAGAACATAAACAGGAATAAAAAAGTAAAGAACAGCAGCAACTGTGTATAATATGTTTAACAAGTGTCTATACTTGAAAATTCAGGACAAATTTAGCATCAAATGCTTATTCTCCTCTGTGAGTGATCATTTATTTTGTACAATGGAAAAGCCCCAAATTAAAATTCACATGTACATTCATGTGAAGCTATGATGGTTAACAGGAAACAAATTCACAGCTATGTCCATTGGATGGAGCTCTTCTGAGTCTCATGGCTCCTACCACTTGCAGTTTCACTCATCTTGAGCATCTCATTTCTGCTGGGGGATTTTGACAAAAGGCTTGTATGCCTTACCCCACAAGCAGCTGTAACTGAGATAACTCTAAGCTTGGTTGGACTGGACTCTAAACAACATGTCCTGGAAGCTATTAGCCAAATGGCAATGAAAGAGCAAGATAGTAAATTCTATACCTTGGCACTGTTGCCTTTTCAGTTATCAAAGAAAATAAAGTGGTTTTATACACAGTAGAAAAGTACTGGAAAATCAGGTGTGCTGCAATAATATTTGCTTTCTTGGTGGGCAAGGAGGGGAAGAGATATATTGATTTCCTTGACTCTCTTATCCCTGTGTACTTAATATTGACATATCTGAAGATCCAATATATAATTACGTTTTTTTCCCTCTCTCCTTGAAACAACGTGAGTGCTCAGGTCTGCACTATAAACTAAAAAGAGAGGGGCGGAGGTGGGAAGAAAACCATAATACAAAGCATCACCGTATGCATTTCCCTCAATTAAGAATTCAGATTTCCTTAGAATATTACTGAGTGAGCAAGCACTAAGAAAAGAAACAGAAAAAAAAACAAGTTGTTATTGATCCATAAATAATAATGTGTTGCACTTAACTATTTACACATAGAACTCTAAAAGTAGAAAAAAAGTATGTGCCTATGTAGTTAAGGACTATATGGTATTATGCAGGTAGAATACATATGTTTCACGGACAACCTTACTACTCTCATTTTCTAACTTCTGAACGCTTGATTTTGCAAATTTAGTAACGCCAGTTTCATCTTTGGCCATGCACAGCTGCCCCCAGATTGTACTACGTCCATAGGCTTCACGTCTGTTACGTGAGGTTTGTATGTAACATGCATGAAAAGCCTGAAGGGTCATGTAAGTAATTGCATAATAAATCTTATTATATATTAAATTTGCCTAGAGGCCCAAACACCTAGATGACCAGGCTCCTAATACCCTAGGTATTATGCAAATGTATAGTAAGAGACAGTCCCCATCTCCAAGAGTTTACAATATAAATAGACATGACAGACTAAGGATGGAAGACCAACAGAGATACAAAGAGGTGGAGTGACCTGCCTAAGCCCATGGAATAGAATCCACATTTCTTGACTACCAGTCCAATGCTCTACCCCCTAGATCAGATAATACAACCATCCACTCACTTACTCTGTTTATTTTTCAGTCTTTTTCCCTCAGGCTTTTGCAGCCTTTGAAATCCCTCTCTTCTTTAAGCTAACATCATTTGATAGCTTTATCCTTATCTAATTCGAGCACTATCAAGTTTTTGAAATGAAGTCATGGTGTAGAACCGTTTTGAACAATCAGTACATAACTGAGAGGTGGTTAAACAAATACGATGGTTTCCCAGGTGCTTGTAGCAGCTCTGGAAGTCCTAAAAATCTCATTTAGACCTGGTCGACACTTGAAACATTTGCTGGCTTAGCTATGTCAGTCAAGGGTATGCTTTTTTCACGTTCCTGAGTGACATAACTATGTCAACAGAAGCCCTAGTGTAAAGCAGTTATACCGGTCAAAGTGTGGGGGGAGTCCTTTTGCTGGTACAGAATATTTTATTCGGGGAACTAGTAGAAGCTATACTGACAAAAGTTCAGTATAAGTTATAGGTACACTAGGAGGGTTTGCCAGTAAACCTATATCATCATAGCTATATCAGCACACACTTTCTAGTGTAGACAAGGCCTAGGAATTCTTACCAAATTTATCTTTTCACTAACAGCATTTTAACATTTTGAACTGTAAAAAAGTTTAGTCTTAAGACCAAAATGTTTTGAGGTAGTCCAGAAGGAGAATTAATTTGTTTAAAAGAAGAAAGGTTTACTTTTAAATTTTTTTTTTTTTTGTTTTGTATTATTAACCGAAGTGAAAATCAATTACAAATAGTAGCAGGGATTAAAGAAGTTATTTCAGATATCTTATCTGTAAAGGGTTTTTCTATATTGTGCAACTCCACTAATCTGGGGCTGATGGATATTTCTTTTCTCAGAATGCTAAGGAGAAGCAGTTGCCATGACAGCACAAAAACATGTAAGCATCTTCCACAGATTGCATATAAAGGGCGATATTCTCAATCTCAAGTATGGAAGTCCTTTGGGGCATCAGTACTAGTATGGTACCTCTGCACACCACTGGCCATATGGGGAAAGTCCATGAAGGAGATTTGAACTCCATGTGTGCTGTGGAGTTGTGCTTCAGAGGGGGCTCCATCCAGTCTAGTGTGAAGGCATTTGTGAAGATGGGGCAGGATGTGACATATATGGGGCATGGTTAGTGGATCCACATCTACATGGAACTCTTCTGGAGGAATATAGGGCATACACAGAGATGGCTAAATAAAGCTGCAGAAAAATAATATCTTTTAATTTCACCCTTTAACTTGTCATCAGCTGAGTCTTTAAGAATATCATTAGCCTCGATAGGTAGGGCAGATCTGTGTTTCCTTTGACACCGTTGCAGAATCAACTTTTGAAGAGGCAGTTCACAAGTGAGCTTTACCAAGTGGCTGGCTATATAAACTTCTGCAACACAGAAGAAGCTGAAAAATTTCTATCAGGCTCAGCCCAGGTTTTAGTAATTAAAGCTTGCACAGATGAATGAGTTAGAAGGACTTTATCAGCTTTATCTTGATCATTCAACAGGAGAAGCAGCTTCTGACATCTCCTTAGCCTTAATACCTTTTTAATATTCCTGCATAAATAATTCACATCCTCTTCATTCAGCTTCCTGACAGCAATAGCAGAATATGGGTACTCTTTATAAGACCTCAAGTGGTCTTTCCTTCTGCAGATGATGAGGAATATCTGCCTTCTCTTTATTGCACTTTTCCTTAGTGATCTGCAGATCATTTATCCTTAATGAAACTTTGGAAGACATTTTCTTACATCAATTTCCTTTAGTTTTTAGAACCACAATAGGAGTAAGGGGATCCTTTATTATTTGCAATAGGGTAGTTCCTAAAAGTGTACAAATACATTCTGTGAGATCCTAGGCCCCATTGAAGACATTGGCAACATTCCTTCATTGGTCTTGAGTGGGACCAAGATTTCATCCATATTGAGAGACAATCCCTGCCCTGAAGACCTTATAGTTTGAATGGACAAGCCACCCAAAGGGTGAGAAGGTGGAAGACAGAGAGGTGAAATGGCTTGCCTAATGGCCCAGTAGATCACTGGCAGAGCTAGGAATAGAAACCAAGTGTCCTGACTCCCCCCTCCAACCGCCAGTCCAAAGGAAGGTTTTATCACAAGGCATAAAGTTCCCACCTACTAGTATGGCATCCTTTAAAATATCTCTTGGTTTACGTGTTTAAATGGAATAATAAGTATAATTTGCTGGAAAGCAGAAGATTCTTACCTTCAAATTAGCAAGTATGTTGCGTCCATGGTTCCCCCCACATACCCTCTGCTCCTCAGCATAGAGGACCTTCCTGGCCCATAATTTCCTGTCCCCTCCCCAACAAATATGGATATTTTTGAATATTCAGCCTTTTCTAGGGATAGACAAGGTCTCTTATCACTTGCTGTCACAGTCCGAGGCTCTGCCGAGATTCACTGGTAGTATTGCAAAAATAAACAAACAAACCAAGCCATGGATGGTGATAATACCATTTTTCCTGAGCTGAATTTTGGGTCAGCTTTTCTTTCCCTTCTCTTTCTTTTTCGCTTTGAAATTAACTGCTGTCACAAACAAATTCTTTGGAAATTTCATGAAGAGCACTGCTGCGTGACCTGCATTCAGTGAAGCAAAGCAAAGCTGAGAGACAATTATCTTGGGAGCATGGAGTCAGTGCAGTGTAAAAAGGTGCCAAAAATTCCAGTGGTGTCATTAGCTGCTGTTGCTGCTTGTCCTTCTGAAAGCAGAGAACTACCCATCAGTCTGTACTGGTAGCCTGAGAGATCAGAACATACCTTGTTCAACACTGGATATTTATAAAATGTAATCATGCTGGGAAAAATATGAATTGTCTTACAAAGAGTTGTATCACTTATTCCAGTTACATGACATTTCATTTTTCTCTAAAATCATCAATGTCATAGCTCTGATCCTTTTCTGATTTAAAACCAAGAGTTTCCAAAAACCTATTACATATTGAATGTTGGTGTATTTTCTGAATTGAAAAAGGATAAAGGAAGGAAAGAATCAATGAATTCATTAGTGGAATATTTTGTCTGTTTCCAGCTGATCCATTTCATTTGAAAGAGAAAGTAAAACTTAAAAGAAAACTGTCAACTTATTTTTTTTAAATTGATCATTAAAAAAAATCCAATTTGTAGAGGAGCACCCTTTAAATAGTAAGACCTAATCTTAAATAATGGTTTAATTAAGAGTTTTTCTGCTCCCATGCTATTTTTGCTATACAGGGGACCAGTGAAATCAAAGTGCTGTCATAGTAAAAAAACAAAAAAATCCTGAAAAACGGGAAAAGGTGTGTTTTTGTTTTGGTTTGGTTTGGTTTTTTTAGCTTGGTTCTTTCAATTATAGAAAACTTAAGTGTTACTTTAACTACAGTAGGTATGGTATTTTCAGACAGAAATATGACTCAAGTTGATAATTAAATTATATTTTTGTTTGAAGAAGAAAATCATTCATGTTTATTTATAAAACCCCAGTATTGCCAGTAAGTATTTTTAAAGGACTTTAAAGTATATTTTCCCTTGGTGTATGTAAGTGCTGGCCAATTTCTGCACCCAACTGCTGAGACACACAATGTTAAAGCTTAAAGTAAAAATGTTTGTTAAACTCATTTTCCCCAGCATCTCATATCAAGCAGATTTGTCTTAATCACAAGAAGTGTCACAAATCTAGATTCCAGCAAAATCTGATATATATAAAAGCCAGCTACTGAACTCATAATATAGGAGAACTAAATATCAAATAGAATGAAAAGGGGAGAAAAGCAATAGGCACCTCCAAGTGTAGGTGGATAGGGGAATAGTGGATCAGCAGGTTTGATTAAAATATATTGCTTTTACATTTGTATTAGAATGCAGAAAAAAAACAAGTTAATTTTAGATTGAGTATTTTATCTATGAAACTGTTTATACTGTGGAAGCAGGTCTTGTTCTACTGGAAAGCTCACATCAGTAGGGCTATGAAAACCCTGAGGTGTTGGTTTATAAAGGGTTTCCTGAACTAAACGTAGCAGTTGAATTCACACGTGTTGGAAGCAAACATGTAGGTTTGCTTAAAAGTTCAAGTTCAATTAAACCAAATCTCCACGTGGAATTCCCCTCCTGGGATAAATCTTTAGCTGGTATGAACTATCATCGTTCCATTGATTTCATATGCCCCGTTCCTACACACACCTTCTCTCCCCACTTCCCAGATACAACTTATGATGTCATGAGGCAGTTCCCTACATTTTGTTAGGCAGGAATGAGGAAAACCTGAGAGACGCAGCAGCATAGTGTCAGTTCCAGCTGAAGTGTTGTCAGCTCGTGTTTAATCAACAAGAACATGCTGACTTTTGGAAACATCAAACCTTAAAATCAAGTTGTAATTCAAGCGGGTTTAAGGTTTGATGGAAATATTTTGCAGAACTCTCAAAATCAATTCGGTGTGTCTACCAGTTCTCATAATTGTGTATATAGTAAAGGAGTGGCTTAAAAGCTACCGCACACCAGCCCTTTCCCTATTTCAGATGGGGCTCAGATATTACAGTGATGACCATAGTATAAGGACCTGAATAGAAAGTGAAGACATCATTACCTCTGAGAAAAGGACTGGGCGAGCTGATGATTGGTCTTGCTCTCATTACTGTCCCCTATAAGTGCAGCTCTTCTCTCATGCTGTCTCATGCTTTGTCCTTTAAATCATAAGATTAGAGGGAAAAAATTCTCTGGACTGCCCCTTGTACAGAAACCACTTAAAAACAGATATGGAGGAAGAAGGAAGGAAGGTAAAATGGTGATCAGAGAAGCTCAAAAGGTGAATGAGGCAGCATATGAAGGGATTTATGCAGCATAATATCAATTTATGTGAAACGCTGACAAAAGATAAATAATGTGGTCATTTGCAAACTGTATAATCACATTAACACAAGACCCTGGCGATTGATGAATGCATAATCTCAAACCCCATCTTTTCTCCTTGGCTAGACTCCTAGCATGCACGCTCTCTTCCTCTCTCTCTCTCTCCCCCTCTCTCCACATTTAATTGGCTTGAAATTTGGTCTTTGTACCCTTCTTAGCCTGCCATGCTTTATCTACAAATGGGGTGTGTACATATTATAATCTTATTTACAAACTATTTGAACATACAAACTGTAGTTGGCTATTGAGCTGGCTTTTGCATAAATTAATTTATTTCTATATGAAAGAAGTTATGTTGTTTAATGACTTCTCTTTTCATTTACGAAGTTTTTGCACTAACACTATCTACGCATCGGATTGTGAAGCATTTTGGAATGCTTTGAATATAACAGGAATTATAAAAAAACAAATCCTGTTCTAAATGTATTACAAAGGTCAAAATGCTCACAAGTGTCAGATATTTTACTGCTAATGGGGTTACACAGCTTTTTGAAATATAAGTCACGACGTCTGTAGCACACTCATGTTTTTCTTAATTTAATCTGGGCTAAAAACATTCATATCACAGACAATTTCAGTTTACAAGTAAAGTACAACAGTTACAAACTGGCTACTAAATTAATATCAGACATATTGAATTATATATTAGTAAAACCATTTTTAGTGAATGTTTCCATGAAACGATTGAATCAATATCCTAAATATCTTTAATATTTAAATACGGTTGAGTACTAAACTATACACTAAAGAACATTTTTATATAATCAGGTAACCACTACACTATTACTACGATTAGTAACTACTAAATACTTTATTTAATAAAATCCTGATTCTGCCATTCTTGCTGATGTTGAGTATATCTCTACTCTACAAATACTCTGATTGATTCCAAAGAAGAGAAAATATGATGGGGAAGGGGAAAGGTCAAGCTACAAAAAAATACAAAGAAATAAAGTTTGCTCTTATTCAATAAACTGTATTTGGAGAGCTGACTGCAGGCTCCACAATTAACTTTTCATCCACCAGTATAATGCCAAGGAGTATGAATGTCCATTTGTACATGTGTCCTTCATTTGTGATGGCAGATCCTCGGAAAGGATTTTGTTTGACCAGAAGTGGGCACATGGAGCAAAATGTACAACTTCTTTGTATGCCAGAACAATTTATCACTTGAAAATGGCAGCCAACTTTGCTAAAATAACTTTTGTATTTTATTTATTTTAATGAGTATGGAACATGGTATGTACCACTGCACTTTACATCCAATTAAAAAATATATAACAAACAAATGATGCTATTAAATTTCTTTCTTGAGTCTTCTTCTTTGAGCAGTAAATAGGGAGCTGTCTAATGCATACATTTTTAAATATATCTCGGCCAATTCAAAGATCCAAATGCCAAATCTCATACTATGTCTGGATTTGTGGCAATCTGCAGAGGCCTTAGATACATAAACCAACAAATGGATTACACTGATCCCTATACGTAGCATTTTCATCTGTCACAAATATTATCAAGATCCTATATTTTTCCTGTTACTTAACAGTAGCAGAGTTCCTCCAAAAAATGTCTTGTTAAGCACTTTTATCTTTCAAAAAGCAGAGTTTGACCCTAATAGGTGAAATTAAACTATGGTGATTCATATTTGTGGTATTTTCATTTCTTTACTGGTTTTATTCCCAAACTTAGATTTGAAATGTCTCACAGGATGGCTCCAAGTAATAACTGCCTCTGCATATTACAAGTAAAACAGGTATCTTTCCTTTCAATAATGATAACTCTTAACTTCAGTGTACAGTAGCAACCCAGACCTGAGTAGGTTTATACCACCTTTCTCTTAGAAACAGGAAAATTAGTCCAATTCTGAAAGCTTTCCCTTAGGAATTTTCATCTTTCAGCATTACAGTTTTTTATAAGGACATTTCTGTTAAATAAATGCTCTGTGGAACTCAGAGGCTGGTGAAACTGAATTAGGAGGTTTATAGAAAATAAGTTATCACCAATATTGCAAAGGTGGGGGAGGGACACAAAGGTAATATACCAGCAAGATGCAGCCTATTATGTAAATTTGTCACCACATGCCACACATAATGAATAAACCTTGTGCTCTTAACACTTTGATTATAGACTATACAGACAATGCAAATTAAAAATCCTGCTGCTGTATAAATGCAATGAGGGGAAATTATGTAAATTTTAACACATTAGATTGATTTGGTTGAAATGAAACCTGTTCCACTTGATGTTTTAGGGAAAGAGCCACAATTACTATGATTGAGAAAGTGCAGTGTTAATGAAGTGTGTTATTGCTAATCAATTCCTCCTTCTCTGGTAATGGCACAGGCATCTGCACTGTCACTATATCATTCACAGATGAAAGTAACCACTCATACCTCTGCACTGTTTTCACACTGAAAATTTAGGACTGCATATTATTTCTGCTTAAATTAACTCTACTCACAACAATGAAAATAAAATAGACATTACATAAAGGTGTATATATAAGTTAATTAGTTGGAAACACTGTGTAGCAAGACTACAATGCAATCTGCAATGATATTGCACACTTGTTTGCAGTGATACCAACTAAATAACTTTATTTATGTTTGAATCAGTATCTTTCATTAGGTCAGTTCTGTTGAAACTATGGTTTTAGGGTACTGCATAGTAATAATTTAAATGTGCCTATTTAAAACTAGAGACATTATGCTACCATTTTATTAATCATTCGAACATAAAAGATTCTGCACTTGAAAGATGAATGGCTTCAAAGGCATAATTTGGTCTTATATTAAATGTATTACCTCAAGCTTATGTCACCGGTTTAGAATCTGCTTTAGTACTATTGTTTATAGCAGGGGTCGGCAACGTTTGGCACGCGGCTCGCCAGGGTAAGCACCTTAGCAGGTCGGGCCAGTTTATTTACCTGCTGACGCAGCAGGTTCGGCCGATCGCAGCCCCCATTGGCGCGGTTCGCTGTCCTGGGCCAATGGGGGCGGCGGGAAGCCGAGGCCAGCACATCCCTCGCCCACGCCACTTCCCGCCGCCCCCATTGGCCCGGGACGGCGAACCGCGGCCAGTGGGGGCCGTGATCGGCCGAACCTGCCGCGTCAGCAGGTAAATAAACTGGCCCGGCCCGCTAAGGTGCTTACCCTGGTGAGCCGCGTGCCAAACGTTGCCGACTCCTGGTTTATAGTTAAATTTCATTCCGCATATTGACTTAGTGAGGCTATAAAGCCCATGGCTGTTAGAGTTATTTGGTAACCGAGCACTAGTTTGTAAGAGTAGATTCTGTCACCCTTAACTTATGCTGAGGAGTACTTTACTCTGCAAATAGTCCCACTGATTTCAGTGCAACTACTCATGGACTAAGGTACTTGTCATCATGAGTAAGGCTGGCAGAATCTGGCCTAAGAGATTTTGTATTTTAAATATGGGACATGTTCTATGAGATAAGTGATGTCAGTATTTAGAACAATTAAATTCACCCAAGTTTGGCAAATATGTTATACTGTAACAATTGTAATGACATTTCATAAAATGATTCAGTTTGCCAAATGCCCCATTATATTAGAAATCTGGGGCACCTCTATCAGTTTACAGTTAAGCATGAGAAGCTAGGAAGAGCCTACCATATTTTATTTCATTTATATTTTGTACTTTATCACTTTGGTTTCATGTTCAAAAACATTTTTCACTATGTGTAGTAACATTTATTTCTTGCCTCTAGCGGCTTGCTTCCTGCTACTTTAATTTCTGTTCCCCGCTGAAATAGATAGATAGAGGGGCCCAGGCACTCTGCACAAAGAGATTCCTCTGACTTCAATGGGAATTTGATGAACGGACTGGTTCCAGGATCAAACCCATGAATACACACACACGCGCACGCACACACACACAAAAATACAATAAGGGCAAATGCAGGCATTGAAAAAATATCAACATTTCTCATTCAGAGATCACACACCATGTACCCATCCAATATGTGCACTGCAAGGCCTGGTCCACTACCTGAGAAACTTTACTTATGTCACGGTTCCCAGACAATGGGAGCTGCGGAGCCGGCCGCTTCTGGGAAGCGCGTGGAACTAGGGCAGGCAGGGAGCCTGGCTTAGCCCCCGCCCCCGAGCTGCGCCACCAACCGGACTTTTAACGGCCCGGTCAGCGGAGCTGACAGGAGCTGCTGGGGTCCCTTTTTGACCAGGTATTCCAGTCAAAAAACGGACGCCTGGCAACCTTACTTATGTGAGTAGCCTATAAAAGTCAGCAATGTGTCAGCATTGGGCCCTGAGTGTCCTGAGAAGTCCTTCTGAGCAACAGAAGAAAATACAGCAGGGGCAAATAAAAAGGCCCAAAATGGCTATTCATAGGAGCAAAGTTACTTACTCATGCATTTGCAGGATTAAGTCCTCTTTGCAGCTTTCTACCAAAACAAAACAAAATCACTTTTAAATATATCTATCTGCAATATTTTGGGTGTTAGTAATGCCAGCCAGGTGATCTGATCTCAGTCCTGAACTCAAATCTTGGAAAGAACAGGAAGGAGGTATAGATTATATGAATTTTCAACACTTATGTGCTCTCACCTTCCTCTCTTCTTCTGTCCCCTCAACACTTACTTTCAGTTGGATTTCTTGGAACATTCAAGGACCAATACTGACTCAAAACAACTCCCACTGAATTCAATAGAAGTTCTGTGCGATAGACAGCAGACTATTCTTTTTTCAGAAATACTGTCACCAGACCTCTTCTGTCTTTAGGCAAGAGCCTCTGGATAATCAAGTTTGTGAGCTCTTCTTCCGCTCACTCTTAAGACAAGACAGTTTACATTAGATAGTGCCCTTTGGAACCAGAAAGTATGATAAAGTTACTTCACTCACTTAAAATTTAGTAAGTCTAGGACTGATTTACAAGACACAATGTAAGACGCAAAGCAAAATCATGCAACAAGAAAAACAATGTTAAAATAAAAAGGCCTTACAGGAGTTGGGGGAGATCAGCATTTCACTCGGTACCTTGTATGGTCCAGTTCAGATGTTTAGTTACACAAAATAAAAACAAGAAATCACTGTGGTAAATATCTCACCACATAGGAGTCAGGTTAATTTCCAACTCACCTAGGTGCTGGGAAAATGAGTTGCATCTGCTTGCTTCACTCTCCAGTCCTTGCTTGAGCTCTTTGACTTCTGACTACTTTGGTTATAGGACAAACTCTCTTTGATGTTGGGATAGTAGAAGGAGTGAAACAATAAATTCCCCATATTCTAATATCCAGACATCCTGGGCTTGTTCAAGGACCCTTGTTTCATAAAGGAATATAATTAAATTACCTGAGCTTTGATCAAGGAATTGCTGCAATCATTTTTTGATGTAGAAATTGTCTGTTTGAAGCTCCAGACAGGTAGCTGGCCCATGCCATGTTTAACCCCTTCTCTGTGAGCTGCAACTGCTAGCAGCAGCTGCAGCATTTTGGAAGAGCCAATGTTCCTAGCTAGCACTTCAAAAGGGACATACAGTATCAGCTTTGCTATTCTGCACAAGGGGGTCAGTTTTGTATCACACACCTGGTAGGTAGTTCATTGCAGAAGGGGTTAAATCAAACTCCACTCTCTGTGGCTGAAAAAAACCCGCACATTGAAATGATTTTCCAGTTGAATTAACTTGTCTTCATATTTACATTACATACCTGATATGGAGCAAAATCAGTCAGTAGTGCCTAAAAACAGCTCCTCATAACAAAGTGGTTTTCTTACTGAGTTAAACTAGGTTTTAATGTAAAAAAATTAATTCATATTTAGGGCCAATTTTTTCAAAATATGATACGTACTTCTATGTATACAAAATATGTATGCGGGCATGTATTGTGCATGTCAATTAGATTACTGCATGCAGAAACAGTACACTACATGTGCAAGCCCATCACATTTTATTGCATGCAGAAAGCTGGCTTTGCAGAAAAAGTGTGCATATTATGGACACATAGAATGCCACCTTCTTTGAAAATGGGGCCCTTATTGACAGTTGTGCACAAAAGATATGAGGAAATACTACATTTTTGTTTTAAAATGTAAATGTATTTGGAATGTTTAGGTTTACAGATGGGGCAGAATCAGCCAATAACAGATCCTCATAATGAAGTGGCTGTACAACTGAGTTAATTAAGCTTCAGTGTAAGAAAATAAATCCTTAAATCTCTTGAGGTGAAATTCCACCCCTCTCTGCACCAATCCAGAGTCAATATGTTTTGTTAACCAAAGTAGGGGATTGTATGGAAGGAATGAAATTCACGCTTTCAGCTGCAGCTATGCTGCTGTAGCACCACAGCATAGACCTTCCTACATTGATGGAAGGGGTTTTTCTGTCGATGTAGGTAATCCATCTCCCCAAGCGTCAGTAGTTAGATCAAAGAAAGAATTCTCCCATCAGCCTAGCGACATCTACACCTGAGACTAGGTTGGTCTACCAACTGAACTCAGGGACGCAAATTTTTCACACCCCTGAGCAACATAGCTAGGTCAATCAACATTTTAAATTAAGACCAGGGCTCAGCTTGCTGGCAGGCTCTAGGACTGCAAGGTAGCTCCACTGCACCACTTATCAGGAATTTCCCAGACAGAAGATCTTCCTAAACCTAAAGTGGCTCCAACCCTGTCTCCTCAGCCTATCTGCACTCCTGGAATAGATGGTTAAGGGTTCACTCAGAGATAGGGAGCTGCACCTCTTCCCATGCATTCTGTGGTCTCTTCTTGAGGGTGGAGAGATCATTAAAAAGAACTTATAGATTATAGAAAGCATAACTACTGTATAGGGAGCTATCACCTGACACTCTTGTTAGCATTGAGATTCACTGTGGAAATAGCCTCACCAGGCTGTTGAGATATGAGGAAAGTAAGTTTGAGAGAGGACTTCCCTGGTAGCATTCGTGGCAGAAAGCTGTCCTTCCTTCAAGGACTGGGGTGAAAAGGAATTATGTCATTCAGACTGACATCTCAATTCATAAGGGCATAGACTTAAGAAGTCACAATGAATATGCCTGGCTTACTAAAGGTAACAGGCACATAATTTTGTGCATGTGTATATAGATAGAAATCCATGACTGCATTTAAAACATTTGATATGTTACTAAGTTGCTGGATAATAAAACTTGTGGCCTTTTGAGAAGCCCCAAAGGAAAAATATGTATGATTTTGGGAGAATGGTAGAACAGGCTAATGTTTAATGTGATATTTTATTTACTCCATGGTCACAGGTGCTGTATACATAAGTAAATAACCGGTGATATAGGAAACTGTCCAAAAGAGTGACTCCGAGAATAAAAAGTTGTCAGAGGTATTTGCAGGTGGTAAAATACTTCTAAGGAAATTAACCTCTAACATTAAAGGTTTTATGCATTTCATATTGAACTTGAAAATGGGCCCATGTCTAATAAAATTGGACTAGTTTTCAGGTGAAAATAGACAAATTTTGAAGAAAAAATAGGACTATTTCTTAAAGCAAAACAAGTATTCAAGCCCTGGAAAAAGCATGTTTTTTGTAGACCTTTAACCTGAAAATAGTGGCTTTGTTCACATTTTAAGTAAAAAAAAAAAAAATCAAACAATCCAATTATTAGACAAATCTCCCTACATCTACCGCCCTCAAAAGGAAGAACATGCTGATTTGTTTTATTTTTTAAAAGGAAGTTCAAAAAAGCTGAATTGTCAATTAATGTTGGTCATAAAAACAGCATTTAATGGCTATGAGAATAAAATATAGATTGGTACCCAGTTAGTCAGTAAGTGGATATATGTAGACAATCTGGTTCAAGTCTGCTGCAGACTATGGCCTACAGAACCTTATGAAAGGAGTAATTACAGTTAGCACCCTTTTCAACCTCTAGCTAAACATTAAAAAACCCAAGGTCAAGACAACAAGCAACTATCACATCTTGGTAAGTATCAGAGTTGGCATTTTCGCTATAGACTTGATTATTTCAGCCAAACTCATTTCTTGTTCAATTTGATTGGAAAATTAAAGTTATATTAGTGCAATTTCTCACATATGATAGTGTGTGGATTGCATGTCTAATGCAGCTAGCTTCAAAAGTGTTTTTAGTCATAAAAATATGCCTACATTTAGGTTATTATTGTAAAAACTGAGGTAATGTAATAACAAAAAATGGTTTAAAATACTGGACCAAATTCCCTCTTCACTAACACTGGTGCAAATCAGAGTAATTCCACTAATGTCCAGGGAGTTATTCTGATTTACACCAGACTGACAGTAGGCAGACTTTAATCCATTTACTATTTACATAAATAGATGCTGATCGCATAACATACCGTACATGATATACTGCTCCAGGGGGCTTTGTTGCAAACTGCATAACTTTTTTCAATAAATGAACTTCTTTTTAATATATTTTGGTCTATATAATGGAAGCCTTCCCTAATCATGTAAAAAGAAACAATTATACCTATAAGTATATAAAGTATGACATTACAAAAAATAAGCAAATTTGAGGGTGGTTTGTTTTCAATATTGAAAAACTAAATCCAGGAGTAGTTCAATTCTATGTCCTAATTTATTCTATTGTCCATGTTGGGAAACAAAGGGAGTTCCATTGTTGACCCATCTCTAAGAATGGTGATATATTTGTATCTCTATCATGATCTCTTAGTTTAAATAAAATTAGGCTCTGATTCAGAAGAGCACATAAGCATGTGCTTAGTTTTAAGCACACACTTAAACGCTTTCCTGAAAAGAGATTTTTTTTGCCTGAACTAATGATGATTACATTTCTTTTCTTTTAATCAATTTGACTAATTTTAATTGACAAAGTGTAAAAATTAGTTGTTTCAAAGGCTCTCTTCCGCTTATATAACTAATTTAAAAAATCAACTTGTCCAATAATTGGAAGCCTATCAGTGCACTGACATAGCTACTTTTAAAGAGGACTTCTGAACATAAAGTGCAAAATTCTGTTATTTTCCAAATATGTGCTGAATATCTCCAGTTGTCAATCTAAAAGGGGTATTCAACATATTAGCATTTAAAAATGTGCTTTGATTTTCATCTTTCAGAATGCTTACATATCTGATAGCCCAGTTTCCACCTACTATCATAAGATGCCTTTGCATAAGCTACAGAATTACTGAACCCTATTGGGCTATGGAGACAGCCTATGGGTTTCATGCTTCAATGGAGTTCATCGGTACTGGTGGTATTACAGCATGGTATATGTTCCAACATCACTGAAAAGCAGCAAACAAATTGAAAACCGTGATGCAAGGGTGAAACTATATCCATAATTGTCTGCCATTCTAATTGTATATGTCCCAGTTGAACCACATACTGCAAAGAGAAGGTTTCAAGATGTATTACGTCCAGGGCCGGCTCTAGAATTTTTGCCGCCCAAGGCAAAAACAATTTTGGCCGCCCCCCCGCCGCCCCGCCCCGCCCCGCCCCAACTCCAACTCCGCCCCTTCCCCCAGGCTC
>NW_020698242.1:844582-911872 GCF_002925995.2 Terrapene triunguis | reverse complement strand
CCCTCCCAGGCTCTCAAGTCTGGGAGGGAGGGGGAGCAGCGGCGCGCGAAACGGCCGCTCGGGATCTCCCTCGCCTTCCCAGGTTTGAGAGCCTGGGAGGGAGGGGGAGACTCCGAGCGGCCGCGGCGCTCTCAAGCCTGGGAGGGAGGGGGAGCAGCGGCGCGCGAAACAGCTGTTTCGCGCGCCGCGGCCACTCGGGATCTCCCCCTCCCTCCCAGGCAGCAGCAGCGGAGGTGAGCTAGGGCGGCCCACGGCACATTTTTAGAGGCGGCATTCTGGCGCCGGCCATGCCGCCCCTAAAAATGTGCCGCCCCAAGCACCAGCTTGTTTGGCTGGTGCCTAGAGCCGGCCCTGATTACGTCGACACAACAGATCAATTTAAGAATGATGGGAGAGTGAGTTAAGGTGGAACACCATTTTTTTTCTGTGATTGCTTCATCATTTATCAGTTTGCATCAATATCATATTACTTAAAAGTAGGGTTTTGTTGGTTATTAATTAACTAAGATAGGAATTTATTAAAGCACAATATAAAGTTATTATTTATTATTTCTATCTGCACCTGTTAACTTGCATGCACCTAGCAAAATAGAAAGACAACAAGGACGTTGATCTTTGAAGCCTACAACCTAGACAATGTGTAGCCACAGATGGGTAACAAGACAATAAAGAAGTTTAGAGTAGCATCTAAGATTACCCAAATATCCAGTTATGACCAGTGCACTTTATTTCGTAAAGTGATATCCTGGTTAATTTCATCTAGGTTTGATAGCAGAAGCAGTTCTTAAAGATGGGCTTGAAAAAGGAGAGGGTGGGGACTTTCAGATCAGCTTAGCCAGGACACTCCTGACATGTTGGGGACAGGAGAGCATAGAGAAAGGCACAAAAGATGTTTGCCACTGAAATGGATGAATGGGGTATTGAGGCTGGTATCTATGATGGAGGAGACGGAAAGGGAGGGTATGCAAAAAGAAACAAGGTTGGCAATGAAGAGGGGCAAAAATTATGAGGTCTTGAAGATGATGACAAG
This sequence comes from Terrapene triunguis, assembly GCF_002925995.2. Classification (NCBI taxonomy): domain Eukaryota; kingdom Metazoa; phylum Chordata; order Testudines; family Emydidae; genus Terrapene; species Terrapene triunguis. Next base: position 910,842 of record NW_020698242.1, on the reverse strand, counting down.
AAGTTAAAACTTTATGCTCTAGAGAAGTGGAAGTCAGTGGAGTTATCGGGGGTGATGTGGTTAGATCAATTGGCAAGGAATATGATCTTGGAATAAGCATTTTGAATGGACTGAAGAGGAGTAGTGTGGGGGTCTGGGAGACCAGAGAGGAAGTGGTTATGTTAATCAGCAAGATGGAGGGATGATGACAGCCTGCGCCTGTAATCTGGACTGAAAGAAAAGGATGGGTCTTATAGCGAGCATGCAGAAAGGAGTGGCAGCATTTGGACACACTAGGATGTGCAATGAAAGGGAGAGGAGTTATAGGCCAGGAAGAATATTGGTGGTGTCTACAGAGAATGGGGGATTTGAGTGAGGATATGAACTCAGTTTGGCCATGTTATATTTATGTTGCTAGTGAGACATTGAGGAGTAGATGTCCAAGAGATCGGTAGAAATCCAGGATTGAACTGAGAAAGACAGATTATGTGTGGAGAGACAGATTGGTAAGGCAAAGAAGATCAAGTGGCACGAAGGGCTAGCTTCACTGGGGTATGTTAAAGAGGAAGGAAAAGAAGTCCCTGAGTGGATAACAAGGAGGCAGGTGAAAAGGGTGCTAGAGAGGAGGGGCATAAGAGGCGGTCATAGTGGATCTTGTCCATCTTTTCTTTGAAACTGTTGGCAAGATCCTATGTGGAAAAGAAGAGGACACAGAAAAAGTGCAAGAGAAGGTTTCAAGATAGATCTGAAAGTTGCAAATTTATCTTATTTATAGTGGCTTGGCACTAACCGATTTTTAACAGATTCTTTCCTGAAACGCACAACATCTCTCTTTCTCTAAAAAGTGCAATAAATTCAGTATTTGAAAGTTGACTATTAGGCCCAAATAGTCAGTGGGCCTCCATTGTTTGTGACTGCATCATATTTCACATGAATATTAACCAATTCTTAGATTCATAGATTCTCAGGTCAGAAAGGACCATTATGATAATCTAGTCTGACCAACTACTGGTCTTACTACTTGTTCCAGCCTTTCATATGCAAAAACATATTACTGTTGCAATACAGTGTGTTTCACTTTAGAGCAATAAATAGTATGTAGCATTGCAACCCCACTGAAAACTATGGCAATACATATTGATCAGACTTGTTCTCCAGGCTACAAGTTCTAACGAACTGGAATATGATGAGGATTGGAAGGATTAGATTTTTATTAGTAGATGTCAGTAAATGTTGATTTCACCATACATACATAAATCAACAAAAATATTTTCATCTAAAATAATTGAAATTTACAGCCAAAGTAAAAATAATATTGCTTGAGAACATATTAGATTTTGATTTAAATGTATTTACCTTATATATATTAATATGTGGTGTTGACAGTGTGTTTTAATGTTTATAAAGCTTTAGCTTTTTGAATCTCAATGTCTAATGTCATGAAATAATTATTATCTCACTGACCCCACCCCCATAATTTCCAACCACTGTAAAAATTTTAAATCAATAAAAATAAAACAAGTTTAAAACCCATAATTTTGCACAAATGTAAAAATGTAAATCAATAAAAAAAGAAAACAAATACTTTCCAATCAGACACTGATATTAGCCACTCAAACCCCTTCAAATTCTCTGAACCTCCTATATCTGGGCTTGAAATCTTGCAAGAATGGTAAGTCTCAACAATTTACACTATCACGTCTTAGGCGGACATTTGCAAAAAAACATGCACAATTGGAAAATAGTGAGGTAGTCAGGGTTATGTTCAAATGATACTCTGCTCAGGTTCACTGGAATTTTGGATGAAATTTGAATTGATTCGTATTTTAGCTATATCAGTTTGCTCATTCTTAATGATAGAATGGGGAGGATCACATGCAGTATATTTGGCATGCTGGATTAATCTGACAGCATTCTGCCATTTCAACCCAGTATTGTCTATTCCTCACTAAGTGATTATTAGAGTTACTACCCTGGTTCCAAATTATTCCCAGTAAAGAAAAACACAAGTCCATCTTGATTAGTGAGCCAAAATGAGCTTCATGGTAGCCATAAGTGACTAACTAGAGGCAGTATATCACCACGTATACCGTAAATAAGGACTGACTCTTCGCTTGGTAGAAGTACTGATCTGAAAACTTTGCCTTCAGCCAGATCCACAAAGATCCGTGAAAATCCAAAAGGATGATTTGCAGAAATTCAACTGTTACTAAAGGGCCATGATTAATTTATTCATGTTGAGCTGTACCTTATGCCACAGAAGTCTCACTGAAGTCAGTGGAACTTCTTGTGGAGTTAAAATTACTAAGGGTATCAAAAGCTAGCCTAAAGTAACCACACAGCTGCTGAAATGTTGCAATTAATCACATGGAACTTAAAAAAAAAATAAAAAACAAAACACCAAAAAACTTAGCCCTAACTATTCAAGAAGAACTTTTTTAAAAATACCAGTTAGAACCATTTGCTCTTAATACTATTATTACAGGTTCAAATACCAAAATGAGGAGACGTGTTTACTTAAAATCCTTATATCACAAAGTTTATTAGTTCAATTATTAATTAGTTAATTGGCTAAAACCAAGGCATAATTGATGAATTTCACTTTTATAGAACAAATTAAAAGTTGTCTGAGTTAAGAAAAATTGCCTTTGAAATTATATATATATATATATGTGTGTTGAAATCACCTTAAAAAAAAAAAACGAGAAGGCTTGAATCTGAGACTAATTATCCAGGGACTAATTATAGTTTAAATTATTCTTTGAACAGTATTTTTTTTAATTTGGTACTAACATTTTAACATGAAATTCTCGACTAAGTTTACACAAAATCCATTTATTGTGTTTGTTACAAGTCCACATATAAAATTAAATTAGTGGGTGAAAAAAAGGCAAAGGGAATAACATAGGCTTTATTCATTGGGGCAGCCAAGGTCTTTGAGATAATTACTTTCAATCAAGGTGGGGCCGACCATTTAAATTTATGCCGACACATGTGTGTATTACTAAAACAGTTTAACATTCATGGAAATAGGGTTTAGTCTGATTCCAATAGAGCTATCACATCTGGTTTACACTCAACTATGATTTATTCTTGGCAGAATTATATGCATGCATGTAACTAACTATTTAACTTAACCACTGAGACTCAATATGTTTCTGGATTATTTTATTTGAAAGTACACACCAGTAGACTCACTGGGATAAAAATTACATTTCAACAAGGGTTCTGTAGCATCCGTTTATGCAGAAATACAAAAGCAAACAGATAATACTTATTAGCAGGTATTATGCAAAATTTATGACCACTGAAATGCAATACATTTGAAGCATCTCTTCAACAGACTGGATGGCTCTGGAGAAAGGTAACAGGAGAAAGGGGAGGGAGGGATAGCTCAGTGGTTTGAGCATTGGCCTGCTAAACCTAGAGTTATGAGTTCAATCCTTGAGGGGGCCATTTGGGGCAAAAATCTGTCTGGGGATTGGTCCTGCTTTGAGCAGGGGATTGGACTAGATGACCTCCTGAGGTCCCTTCCAATCCTGATATTCTATGATTCTATAAGGCATCTTTTTTAACCTGGCCCAAATTGGCAATGACTGTAGATGTTTAGTGCTGCATTTGAAATGAAATGGTGCTCTCAGTCCTGTTCCAAGCAGACACAATGTCCGTATTATAAAATCCCAGTTGGTGTCCCCAGTTGCCAGTTTCATTGGGGTGACCGAGAGTTCTGTGTGTACAGAGGATGAAGTAACCTCTTAGATCTAGACTCTCCCTAGAACAGGACTGAGCCATGCTTGTGCAGAATGGGGAAACTTGCACTGTCAGTGCTGTACATGTCTGGTGGATAAATGGAGCTGAGTTCTTAGGGCTGGTCCACACTAACCCCCAAGTTCGAACTAAGATACGCAACTTACCGCGGGTCCACAGGCGGCAGGCAGGCTCTCCCGTCAACTCCGCGTACTCCTCTTGTGGAGCAGGAGTACCGGTGTCGACGGCGAGCACTTCCGGGATCGATTTATCGCGTCTAGACAAGACGCGATAAATCGATCCCAGAAGATCGATTGCTTACCGCCGAATCCGGAGGTAAGTATAGACGTACCCTTAGTGTTATCAAACTGTCACCTTGCACAAACCTTAAAATTCTGCAAATTGTATTTTAAAAGAATGTTGAACTTCATTCTTTTTCTATTTTATCCCAGCCTTTGAGCAATGTGGTCCCTGCCTCCTATTGGCATCAATGGGAGCTCTGCCACTGATTTCAGTGGGAGCCAGTACGGTCTCTTACTTCTCCAGTAACATGAAATCTCAAATGCATTTACATCTTAGATATATTGATGTTTTCTATACTTGGGTTCATTCTGTTTAAAATGTATCAGCAGGAGTTCTGTTCAATGTTGTTTGCTTTACAATAATATTATTTAATCTCTAATGAGTGGCATACTTAGTTCTGTATATCTGCCCCATTGTGGTATGTTTTATTTATTTTTTTTGGTGATGAGCTACTAAGTTATCCTTATAACAATAATTTATTCTTGGAAATGTACAATAGTGTTTGACCAGTACTATTTCAGAAAACCCTGCATCCTCTTTTCCACCCTTCATTTAATCCTTGCTCCTATAATCCATTTAGATTGATTTCTACTACTTCAACTCAGTATCCATTCCAATACAATTAAGAACTTTGATGAATTCTTTAGCTGATTCAGAAGGGAGAGGACTCTTGTTCATTGCAAAAGTTTGAATCAACAAACTAGCATTTGCTTAAGACAGCATTTTAAAACTGAAGAGCTAAATTACAGCTCCTGGAGCCAGCTGAGCACTGTGGGGCCTGGAGGTTTGGAAACCACTGCACCACCCAGCCAGTTACAGTAGAAAGCATTATGTCTTTGTCAAACAGAGGAAGGGATAATGCCTTCTTCCACAAAGGAGCCAGCAGCAGTCCTGGCTGCTACACTTGATATCAGCCTCTGAATGTTAGCTGGCTTGCAAGGTGGGGAGGCACTGCAGATGAACCAACCACACCTCAATGTTCCCTTGTGGGCCTTTGAGCACCACTGGCAACGTAAATCATCCACTTTGACAACAGCTAAGAGCATTATGGATGCTATAGGTGCACTGGGGATGGGGAAGGAAAGGGACTCTGCACCCAAGTATGTCTGTGCAGGGGCAATCATCATTTTCTCTTAAAGTATGTACAAGCTCTCTCTAATCATTACACACTACTATAGAATAACTTATATGATTTATATTTGAAGTTAACTGACTGATATGATTTAATGAGACCTTGTAACTATCATTAAACTGTATCCATGAGAATTTCTGGTTTTGCAATCATATGCTAAAATTTCTGTAAGTCATCTAAACTTCAGGTCATGTGTCTGAATTTCAGCCCAAATAGAGACAAACACTGGAATCAGAAATTGTATGCATAGTACTTACTACAGATTGATTTACAATTTCACATGCCAATAATTAACATTTTAAAATCAATACTTTGTTATATGCCATTTCTGCATGTTATTAGTAATGGCTTATTTTTCACGTATCAGTAGGGTTACCAGATAGCAACTGTGAAAAAAATGGGAATGGGGGGGGGAGTAATAGGTGCCTATATAAAAAAAAGTCCCAAAAAACAGGACCATCCCTTTAAAAATGGGACATCTGGTTACCCTAAGTATCAGTCATATATGTTTTTGAATTCTGTATTCCAAAGTGTTTTGCAAAATGACAGCTGGGATGCTGTGGGCCATATACTGTTCTCAGTTACACTGATGTAAACTCAGAGGAACTCTAATGACACCAGTTTACACCAGTGTAAATAAGAGCAGCATTTGGCCATTTGAATATAAAATGCATGCCTGTTTCTTATCTAAAGTGTCTTTCAGTCTTTTTCAAATATCCTCCATCACTGGGAAGAATGTGCTAAGATATTATCCAAGTATTACCAGTAATTTTTATCATATTACTTTTTCTCCTCTCTCTGTCTCTACATTTGTTTCCTTTCCCATAGCATGAATTGATGCTTTTTTTGGAAGACAGAGGAAGAAGATAGCAAATCCCTTAAAAATCATTGTGGCTGGGAGAACAGATACTGTTTATTTTACACCTAGACTCCAGCTGTGTCACTCCTCATACAAGCTAAAGTTACATGATTTCAAAACTTTGTAGTGAACTCCAAGGTGGTAATATGATGCTGAAGGTAACACGATCCACTGACTAGAAAGATGTTAATCCTGACAAACTGCCTGAGCATTAGCCTGAACCACAGCTAGATTGAATTCTGTCTCCCCTGAGAGGGCCTGCAATGCTGGTAGTAACAAAACGTCTTTTCATAGTGCCCTGAGAAGCAGATGGGCCACTAAAGTGATTTAGAGAAGAGCATCAGTGCCCTCTAGTGCTCACAAGTGTAATGCCTTTGAAAGAACAATTACCAAATTTAGAGTGCCCCAAATTTCCAGCTACCATTATACATGAAAGAAATAGACTTACAGCTATAATTTCTTTACTACCACAGTTACTTCAGAGACATTAAACTACATAATGTCCAGTTTAGTAAATCTGGAGGAATTTGATATAAATTCCTTCTTGATTTCATACTTCTATAACTTTAAAAAAACCATAATTTTTAAACTGATCCAGAGACCATAACAAATATAAGTACTGTAAAAACTACATCCAAAACTTGAGATCTTTTAGTCAAATCAATCCTTTGACTTATAAATGTCTCAAATATAGTCTTATAACCATCTTTTAATGACTTCAAACTATTTACACGAAAACAAACAAACAAAACAGGGGTTTAGTAATCCTATATATGCAGTTTTGGAGCATAGTATTCAAAATGAAAAAATAACTATACTTTCTAGGAGAATGTTTTGGAACCCCCTGATCTTCAACAATATAACTCAAATACACAATTAGAGACACCCCCCTACCTCCACCCCTGCACCCTCAGGTCACTGGGATAATTTTAACAATATACACTTGATACATTCAATATTGTTCAACTTATTAGTAGTACCATTGAGAAAAAAAAATAATGCGGAGAGTAAGTTAGACAGTGAAATGAGATGTCAGTACTTAACTATAAAATGAAGCCCTCTTAAATCACATGCATCAAGGCCAGATCTAAAGTCCATTGAAGTCAGTGGGAATACTTCCGTTTACTTCAATGGCCTTTTAATTTGGCCCAAGAAAGGGACCGTGAAAACCGAAGTGCCATTTTTTTAAAAAAAAGTTGTCATGTTATTAGAAATTGCCTATAGATTCTGAGCTTTACATACAAATACCAAGGCTTTGCCACCAAGAAATATGTAGGTATGTGGCTTAATGGTTTCAGGTGAAACAAGTGAAAATATTATTTCTCACACACTAACATCTGATGGCAAAACATCTGATTCAGAATGGATTCAAATAATTTTAATAGAGACACACTAAGCAAAAAAGAGAACTATTTTTTAAAGAAGTTTGAAATTGCATTATATTTTTATAAAAAACGGCTCAATACCTGAATTTAAAAGAACATCCTTTTAAGAATACTGTAGTAAAAATATTTTCTGCTTAGTCTCATTATTTGTTTAAATGATCTGTGGAAAATGTAGCCTCTAAGCTACTGCAACTCCAAAGTTGATACATATATTCTGAACTGAACAAAAGGCAATACTTCAAACTTTATTAAAATGGTATGCTAATTGCACTTGAACTCACATAACACATACAAATGTTTTTGCAGAAAAATCATGAGATTCTTTCTAACTCTTATAATTGCTCCAAATGTGTTGTGCAACAGAAATAATTTCATTTTATCATCCAGTCTCTCAATCGACATTTTTCTATAAAGGTCTTCATTCAAAAATTGCGAATCACAAATTGCAGTTATTTATCCCATCTATTAACGCAGTTTATTATAATTGCTTCTGTAATAATGATCTAGTCCAGATCATCATAATTTTTACAGACAAAAACACTTATATAAGCAGACTTTGTGTATTTCAGCAAAGTTTAAGCTGCTATGAAAAGTCTACAAATAGCATATTCCAATCATACTTATTTCTTCATATTAGAGTACCAAGCTTCATGTTTAAATACAAATTCAATATTTCAACCAGAAAATCCTAATCACAAAGTGATTTCTAATTTGTTTTCCTATAGAGGTCTACATTCCTTGGTAAGATCTGTAGTCCTTTGTTTTGTAACTTTATTTTTTTGTTCTCTTGCAATAGCAAGGGAAACTGCTTTGGGAGTGCAATCAGAAACTCCTGTTTTCTAGGGTTTAATAATTAGAAGAAATGGGGGGGGAGGCTTCTTGGAATAAAGATATGAAGCTTGGTTCCTTTGCTCTAGCTTGCATTATTCTCTCTCCTGTTCTTTATTGCTTATCTCCCAACATCAAGAATTGTGCTGATGTTGTGCTATAAAATTTTTGCTCATAATAAAACATCTGCATTTGCATTTTCATATAAAAAAATCCAAAGATTCAAAAGATCATTGACTTGTGTTTCAAATCCCAGTGAAAAAGGAATTGATTTATGCCCACTTCAGATTAATTATTGCAAAACCCCCTAAATAAATACAACATTTATTTATTAACATTTTAACTGGACTAGAGAAAAAATGTGATATTTACCTAGGAAACCACATAAATCTGGAAATATTGCAAGCTTTAAAAAAAATAAGTACATTGCCTGCTTCACCAGACATGTCTCAGCATCTCTGCTTTGGAATTATTTATTGCTTTTTGCATTCAACAGTTTTATTATTAAATAATTATAAATATTTGATTTCTTAATAGAGGTTTGATGGTCTGTGAACTTCTTATATCATCAACACAAATCAACAGGAAGAAAGTCCTTTCCCATGAGTTACAAACCATTGGAATGTGAAAAACAAATGAACTTCCCCCAAATTAAAGGCCATTTTCTGAATTAGTGACTCCTGTTGCTAAAGAGAATCCTTTGTCGTAGATACTTCGTTAGGTAAATACTATAGTACATAGTCACACCGTGCCCCTTTTAGCAACGGTACAAAGAGGATTCCCCAGTATATGCTAACTGGCTTATTTCAGTCCTATCCTGGCCAAATTCATATTTTTAAAAGGGTGGATAACATATGAGCATATCTATGAAAGGTAAAGTCATTTACTATGATGTCAGACTGCAATATGTGCTCCTGGAGGATTACACAGGAAGGGATTTTATTCTAAAAGTTAATGGTATGTATGTGGACGTGCAGCCTTAAAGCGTCATCTAGTTTACCTTCAATGAGATTGTGATTACATATAGACCATAATGATTTTTAAGACTAACCCAGTCTACAGATACCATCTCAGTATCTTGTGACTACTGCTGCATGAATTTAAAAACAAGCAAAAAATCAAAGTCTTGCTCGCTTCCCCCCCCCCCCCCCCCTTTCCTATTCTGGAGAAGGCATTTTTCATTTCATGCACTCCTATTTTCGCTTGCATTCTGCATATCCATTTCATGATTGGGAGCTACCATGGCAAGGGGAAAGCTGCTTTTCACTTCGTTTCTTTTGATGCCTGCTTATCCGGAGGACCGTTTTTTTGAACGCGCGCGCACACACACACACACACACACGCGAAGATTGAAAAAAAAAATACTGAATCGCAAGGAGATTTCTTTCCCCTCCGGCACGATCACTTCTTCCCCTTTTGGAACCCAGTCAGCTCCAGTCGCACCGAGCTGGTGCAGAGCAACGCAGCCAGACTTGCTCCGGCGCTAGGGATAAGAGTTGCCAGATGTGGCTTGTGCTTGCCCGGCGGTTGCTCCAGGACCCTTTGGCACGGCTTTCCCAATACTCAAGCCCCCCGCCCAGACCAAAAGCAAAGGGTCTATGTTGGGTGTGCGCGTCTGCCCGTCCCCTCCAGGGGCTCGGGAGCACTCCCCACAGCACAGCTCTCCGGCAGCACACTCCGACCTTAGCCTTTCGCTGCTGTCAAGTTTCTAGCGCACACAGAGACATCCAGCCGGCTCGGCTCCCTCGGCCACTGGGCAGGGGAGCTATAGACAGCGACTCCGCTTCTATCTACCATCCTTCTCTTCCCCTCCACCTCGCAGCTCCTTTCGCGGCAGCAGCCTTCACTTATTACCGTCCCCCCCCAAAATACCCATCCTCAAAGGCAACCCCAGCAGCAAAACCTCCCTCCCCGCTCTCCCGGTACAGCGGGGGCACGGCCCCGAGCCTTACCTGGGAGTCCAGCCGGGCTGGCTGCTTCCCTTGGTCACCTGCGGCGGAGGGCGAGGAGGCAAGTCCCATTCACAACTAGACACTGAACAGACACAGCAGCAGCCTCAGCCTGTTACACTCCACTGGCGGCGGCGGCTGAATGAGGCTCGGAGCGAGCGGCAGGAATTAGAAGCGGGGGAAGGAGGGGACGGGAGGAGGGAGGGAGGAAGAGCGAGGGGGAGCGAAGCAGGGTTAGAGGAAGGAATAGGCTGGAGGCTCCTGCTTCTTCCCGGGCTCTTCTCTTCCCTCCCAAGGGCGATTCCTCCCCGGGCGCTGGGCGTGGGAAGCTCTGAGGAGGAGCCCGGCGCCCCGTCCTTCTGCCCAGCTGCCCCGGAGGGGTGGCTGCCGCACGGCCATCTGGGGCGCTCCCCGCACCCCGCCATGGGGGGGGGGTCTTCTGGGAGCCTGGCTCCCCCCCCTCCCCCCCCACACACACGGGTGTTGGGGGCGAGGCCACCCACACTGCTGGGATTGCGGCTGGGGCCACCCGCTAACCCACTGCTCCGTCTCCTCAGGCGGGGGGAGCCCACCTAGGCGGAGGGAGGACTCGGTGGCTAGCGAAGCAGGGGATCCCTGGCTGTGTGTGGGGGGGGTCACCCCAGCAGGGGGCCCCGATTGTGGGGGGACTTCCAGCCCAGCAAACAAACCCCATTTGTGGAGGGAGCCCCAGCCCAGTAGGAGGCCCTCATTTGGGGTGGGGGAGGGGAGCCCTCCTGCCCCACCCCAGCCAGCGCTGTTAGTAGAATTAGGCGAAGCCTGGGGGTGCCGACCCCATCAACTGCTATTTTTCCAAGTTACAAATTTTCCTAGAAAGGTTCCTCAACATTTTGCCATTTGGCAAGCCCTGGCCAGCTCTGGTTGGTAGGGCGGAGGGCGAGTAGCCCTACCATCCAGGGCCCTCTGCTGGGGAGGAGTTTGCATGACCCCCTGCTCTAGCAGGTGAGGTGGAGCTAGAGATCGATCCCTCTTCCAGACCCCTCTGTCCACCCTGTCTCTAGTTGTCTGAGGACTACTGGCAGTATTTTCCCCACAACCAGAGGCAGAGGCCATGGTCCCCATCCCAGGCTGCTCAGTGAACAGCAGAAGTGGCTGAGTCTTTTCACTTCGTGGACCTCCAGAGAAAAGTACAGCCAGGGCCACCCTTCGAAAACTAATGGCAGTGGCCTTACTCCCCACCCCCAAACACACACAGTTAGGAACCATGGCCCAAGTTGCCCTTTTCCATCAGCCTTAGAACCAGTGGTGGTGGTGAAGACCTGTCTGTTCCCTGGATTCCCAGTGAATGCGAGGTGTAACAGTCATAGAATCATAGAATATCAGGGTTGCAAGGGACCTCAGGAGGTCATCTAGTCCAACCTGCTGCTCAAAGCAGGACTAATCCTCAAATACTGATTTTTTGCCCCTATCCCTAAATGGCCCCCTCAAGGATTGAGCTCATAACTTTAGGTTTCGCAGGCCAATGCTCAAACCACTGAGCTATCCCTAAAGCATCTCCTTGCTCTCTCACCTGTGCTCCAGCCACAGCAGATCATATATGGCCACCTAATATCCAGCCACCCAAAAATAAGCACAGCAGAAGCAGTTGGGTGGTCTCTAATCCCAGGAGCTTACTTTAGTGTTTGGGTTGGATGGATCTATCCACTGGAGCCTGCATCTGGTGGAGATAATTTGCCCATGCCTCAGTCTGTTCCACAGGTTCTCACCAGTTACACTCACATTGTTCTGTAACTTTATAGCCAGACCCCAAAGAACATGACTCTTGTACTTTGTGGTTAATTCAGCATTGCCAGCAACTCTATGCAGAGAAAAAAATGGCACAGGCACTCCATCGGAGAAGGAACAAAATGTGGAAGGGGGCAGCCTGGTAAGCAGATGGACTAAAGCACCCTGGGCTGGGAGGGACACAATGCTCATGAGCCCAGCAGATTAAAGCTACTTCCTCCTGAGTACCACTGGTCTCAGGGAAAGGGAGCCTCAGGCACTCTGGGTTGGTAGAATTAGGTCCTTGGAGAATTAAAGAAAAAAAAGTATTCAAAGGGCCATTGTGAGTTGGAGATTCAATTCACAATCCCATTGGGGCAGGGTTACCTTTGTGGGGAAACAGTTTTTAGGGGGTAGGAATGTTTTAGATTACATACGGAGTAAGATCATCTGATATTATGATAGTACCTGAAAACCCCAATCCAGACTTAGGGCTCCATTGTCTGGACACTTTACAGACAAGTAACAAGGAAAACAGTCCCTGCCATATGGTGTTTATGATCTAGGTGAGACAGGATACAAGAAGTGAAAGAAAAAGATAAACATTGCAGGTGTGAATTGAAAGGAGTAAAACAAGCTAATAAAATATTATTTATTTACTATTTTATTTTGATGGGAACAGTGTTTTCAGGTGGCAGATATCTAGTGAGGAGGAAATTTGTTTTGTGGAAGAAGTGGTTTGGAGGAAAGTTTCATAAGAGCAAAGTTGAAGTGGGGAACTAAGTGAGAGGAAGGTATTTTGAGGGAAGAGAGTTTCAGAGAAGTTATTTGATGAGAATGTATTTTGGATGTGCTTTGTGAGGGGAATTTGTTTGGGAGAGGGAAGCTGTGAAGAAGTAGGAATTTTGTGAGCATTGTTTTGAGGGAAGGCAGCACGTTGTGAGATTTTTACACAAGTAAGAGTTGGCTAAGTCATATAAAGTCTGGTCCCATATACAGAGCAGAACACAGAGTTTACTTTTCTCACAATGGGCCTGATACAACTCCCAGTTAAGTTAATGGGACTCTCTCCACTGATTTTCATGCAAGGTAGATTAGGCCCTAAATCCTCTGGAATTATGACATGGAAATAAGCAATTGTTTTCCTTTGAGTATATACTGTAGTGACTGATACCTAGTGTGGTTCTGCTGTTGTCTCTAGTGGTAACTGAATTTCCATTTGGCAAAGCTCAGAGCTGGAGAGTTTGCTGGAACATGTTTTCTTCCCTTTTCCATTGCTAGTTTTGGGAGCATAGGTGAAGAGATGATTGTTGAGATTTTCTTTTTAAACTGCCGAGATCAGAGTTTTCTTGAATATAAAGGAAATGTGAAAGCAATTTCAATCTAATTAAGCATACACAAAAGGTACTTGTAATACTCTGTAGTCAAAGAGCATATTGATCTATAATGTAAGGGTGCATTAATTCTATTCAAGAAGCATGTTAACAAATGAGTGTGTCAACATTGGATCTGGTGATTGGCTTAAGTTTGCCCCCTGCTTTCTGAGCTAAAATTTCAAAGATTAAAACTAATCCGATGTTTCTATTAGATTTGTCTTGTATCATCCTGTGCCTATAGCAGTTGTAGTTGGAGAGTCCCATCCTGCAGGAAAAATTAAGATGAAATTCCCATCCAAATCAATAGAGTCCCAAGCTCAGTGCTGCCCTTTGTGTATTCAGTAGCATCAACAGTCAGCAGCCAAACCACAAAACAAGACATATTAGGTCAAGTTTTGTTCATGATTAGAAACTGAAGACAGTGGTTTGCATGGATATATCTGAGGGCAGAATATGGCAAATTAGTATTAGCCACTCCATGGTGTAGAAATAAAGGAACAGTTCCTAATTACTATGTCACCATTCCAGGTGGTTTATTTTGGAAGGGCCACATCTTGATATCCTTACTCAGGAAAAACTCCCACTGAAGTCAATGGGATTTTTCCTGTTTCTGGACCAAGATCTGGCAGATAGCTCCAGAACACAGAGTCCAGCCTAGACCAAATACTAAAGGGAGATGTACAGGAGGCAAGGGAAGAAAAATCCCCTGGGCCACAGAACAGCAGAATCTACACCATCTGGATGGTTAAAATAGGTTCTTATGTATCCTCCCCTCATGGGATGTAGCATAGGAGGATCCACATGGATTACCCAAACCATGCCCTCCCAACCCTGCCACGTACAGGGCTCTGTGCCATGCAATGTCTTTCCATAGACCAGTTCTGCTGCGTAGGGAACCTCCCTCCTCACCCATGAAAGCTAGGGCTGGATGTTAGGAAGTGTGCATTGTGGCCAGTGCTCATTAAATTTATCACATTTAACTCGAAGAAAATCTGTCTAGAGATGACTTCCTCGTGCAAAAGTTAGGAGTGAAAAAGTAGCAAGTGTCTGCCATGGACATTGGTCTTGATCCTGCTCCCACTGAAGTCAAAGACAAAGTGGCAATGGGAGAAGAATAAAGCCCATAATTACCACTTGCATCTGCTAGAAACCTATTGCCAAAATGCAATCAGTGTCAGGTATAAATAAAGTAAGTTTATGCATATTTTAAACATTATTAAGCATTATTTATTTGTACATATGTGTATATTTCAGTTAGGAACATCTGTGATAACAGATCTGCAAAATTTAAGAGAAGGTGACTTTCTCTACTGTGGGTTTAAATGTACAAAATCTGGAATTGGTTAAAACTCTGCTGGTTGTATAGTAAGTTAACACAATTTATCATTTGAAAATAAGCTAGCTGATTTGTTTTGTAAGCATCTGAAGAGTTACATGCAGCTCTGCTAATTTAATAATTGTTCTGGGAAAGTGAGGACTGCACTTCAGTTCATGAAACTTAACCCACACATTCACAAAAAAACCCACATTTCAGATGGAGCTAAAACAATTGTTTTGCTTCTAGGTTAAAAAAGTTAAAACTGGAGTTAAAAAAGTTATAACTGGACATATGTTTTAGTCTGCTTGAAATGGTTTGAGAGGAATTACCGACTGGTAAATTTTAAAAGATTCAGTTCAGATAAGCACTCCAAAAGTTCAGAAAGTTATCCCTATACCTTATCCATTTGGATTCTTTGTGATTATTGCTGCATTCATATGAAAGATTTGCCTCTTTTCCTTTCCCCTCCCACCCTTCTTCTCTGGTCCCCAACAAGCGACTTCCTCCCTATGGCTTCCAGAAACCATTTTTTCCTTCTTAGTTACCTATAACAGTCTTGCAACTTCCTTCACTCTTTTTGCTGGAAAGTATTAGAGGTATAAAAGCAACATGAACAGGGTTCCCACATTGCTAGCAGCAGGAGTTGGAAAGAGCTCAAAATGGAGGAAGATAAGGAACAGGTGAGAGAAAAGGTGTCAAGAAGAAGATGACTGAGGAGTTAGGACAGCTAACGGAGGATACTATTGACCAAAATTACACCAAGGACTTCAGTTCAATGCGGTTTCACTGAAACAAAGCAGAATTTGGTTCAGTGTGAGAAACCAAAGAGCAGCTGGGATTGGAGAAGAGAGAAAAGAAGTATTCTCATGAGCCAAGAGGTAGGAAAAGGAAATAGCGACAGCTGCAGCAGCACAGTGAGAAGAGGAGAGCCTAGAGGGATAGTGTATTTTAGCAGAAGTGTGCATCTTGGTGGGAGGGACATGATTAGAACTTAATTCATTTATTGCACAACTGAAAATTGGCAGCCCTCGAAAACATCCAATAGCCACAGCCATCCTTGCAGCCACAACGATCTTCTTTCAGGAGATGTGAACTTTAACTATGGTTTTTTTTTTGAGAAAGGTTGAAAAAATATAGAACAGATATCATCAGGTTAAAAAAAATCATCTCATTAAAAACAACTGATATAGAAGCTGCTACCACAACAAAGCTTGCAAGTCTTGGTATTTCTCCATGGCCATGAGGGTGAAGTGTGGGACCTTGAACATGAGGGTATTAAAAAAAAAGAAGAGAAAAGACAAAGGCTTTATTTTTTAAAGGGTGGGGGGGAATGAGGATTAGGGGAAGGAGAAGAAACAAACTTCTGATACAGAAAATATCGTATTTCCAATCTGTATATTATTATCTTTTCCCCTTGTGATTTACCAGTTGAATACTGCACAAGTGTCTTCTTGTAAAGATTAAAATTGTAATGATGAATACTGACCTGTAACAGGTACTCCCCGAAAGTGCATTCCACCTCTATACCAAATGGCACCCTGAAGTAAATGGCTTGCATATGTTTTCATTCTGGTACATCAGTGACTAAAAAAGTTTGTTTTCATTCCCCTCAGTGTATCATGTTAGTGAAAAATTGTGCAAATCTGGAAGAAAGAAAGGAAAAAAGTAAGATGGAGGGGACATCTGCTGTTGAGCACAAGTATATCTAAGTACTGAGAGTGAGTTCACAGTGGACAGTGACTCTTCATCTAGAACACAAAAGGAAGATACTTTGTATCCAAAGTATTGCCTGCAGCTCAATGTAAAAGTCATTGGTTAGTAGTTGTTGTTCTTTTTTTTTTTTAAAATGACATCCTGAATGAGTTATTTCTCTCCACCCCAGCTCCCCTGCCATGCCTGTGGTGGCAGTGTCTAGCCTCCATCTCCACCATGCCCACCCCAGCCAGGTCCAAGGTAACTCTGGTGGTAGCGCCCAGCCCCCCTTCTTCCACCTCACTCCCCATTTATGGGCGATCAAAGGCCCTGATCTTGCAATCCAATCTGTGTGGTCAGACCACTGGGGATGACTTTAGTGGGACACCATGCCAGTATAAGGACCCACTACTAAAGATCTAATTACAGAACCGGGGCTCAAATTTGTTCATGTTATAATGGGAGGAAAAAAATCCTTCTGGTAGAGATCCTTTTCCATTTTTATCAAATGCCCTTTTAATGGAAAGTCTGGTTTTGATTAAGACCTTGGCAACAGGAGCTAAATCGATTTATACCATCAGGAGATCTGGTTCAACATGTGCTGAGCACAGCTGAGTATGGCCCTTTCCAGATCCATAATCTCTGGGCCCATCCTGTACTTATTCAGTCCCCAGTATGGTTTAAGGCGGATCAAAATTAGGCCAGCTGGCTATCGCTCCAAAGGGCTGGTATGCTTGGTAGGAATTTCTGGGATGCAACAGCACTCTGACCATGTACACTTTCTGTTTCTCTCACCTCTACTCTCAACATGTCTGTCAAGTCGGGGGCTAGGTAGGGGTTGGCATAGTCAGCTCCTATGCCAGTCAAATCCGCAGGTAAACATCTAAGCCAGTTTTCTGCCAGCTTTATACTTCAGAACAGCTCAACGCAGTTGATGCATCTAAGGATCTGGCCCAGAATAATTAATTAAGTTGGGTTATTTGTCCTTACAGGACTTAGACTGAAATACATTTACAGAGAATGCCATTCTAAAGTAAGTGAATTTGTTTATATTAAAGTACTGCACGCTGAGGATATAGTATGCACTCCACTGTAACTATACTATTTGTTTATATATATATTACACACTTCACTGTAACAATAGTCTTTATTACCTAATATCCATACAGCACAGAAAAATTAGAAGAAACTGAAATGGTATGTCAGATTAATCTCAAACTTTTAAATGCATCTGTGTCTTTTGCTAATGGGCTTTTAGGGATACAGGTCAGAAAGTTAGATTTCTTATTTAGACAAGATATGATTTACAGTTAGGAACTTGAGACCCATTTATTCCTGACACCGCACCTTAAAAAAAAATTATCAGCAGCATTGTATAAAGAGAATTTACCTTTCAATGGCACTGTGATTAAGTGGGCAAGCAGGATCGGGCCCTTACTGAAATTCCAGATCCTGGTTGGGGTGTTTAAATGACTCGGGGACTTGGGGGAAATAATTTATATAAAATTCATTTTACATTAAAACAATTGTCCAAGGAATCATTTCAACTTACTAGAGAGCATACACAGTTTGAACACAGACAACTTGACAGAAAAACATGATATAGCTTAATCCTTAGTACCAATATTTGTGTTCTAATTTCACTTCTGAGCATCATTTCTTTTGTACAGCATGCACTGTATAATTAATAGCTTTGCTTATTCCCACTCATGACAAAAGAATATTTAAAACCTTTACAGTTTGACATTTCTAGGTTTTCTTGTGCTCCATTTAAGGAAAATGCATGTTATGATTCACAAATGATGGTTTTTTTCAGTATATAGTTGGAGTATGTAACTTCAGTTTGCAAATAGTCCAAAATGTGGCCAAGTAGATTTAAGGGAGAATGATGTTCCTGTAATCTTAGCAGCTAACCCTTCTGTACTGATGAACACCAGGCAGTCATGCTTATCTAGCACAAAGATCTTTCTTCATTTAATGCCCACAGCTTGAGATAGTCAATCTTGCCCAGCATGCGCCTCAAGTATTTCAGATTTTTATTTGTGATTTTTGTGTATGTCCCTGTGCTATTTCTGCTACTATGAGTCAATAGCTACTTATCTACCCATACAAGGCCATAATCAGAGGCGCTGTTATACTGGTGTATGAATGACCATATTGCACATATCTCAGTGCACAATCACCATCACAATTGTAGCTGTCGGGTAAACAATTATAAATGGAGCCATTTGTTTATAGCCCAACAAAATAATGATAAAATGATAAAGCTTTAGCTGTGATTTTTACTGTAAACCATAAATGACGTTGAACCAACTGAACTACCAAAACTGCATTAACATCCTATCTGATGTTTTAAACAATCCATAGCCACTTCCCTCTAATAAGCTCAAGTGAATAAAAATAGATATACAAAGAAATAAGTTTGCTTGACTCTTTAAACTCCATAGGGCTATAATTCTTTAAAACTGCTTTTATCATTAGATAAAAATATTATTAAACATTATAATTTTTTTAAGTCGCATGAGTTATAACTAAAACATTAGACAATTCACATAATAATCAATCATAAAACAGGACAACAGTCTCAGTTATGAAATGTAGAGAAATGAAATGATCTATGTTGCTTTAGTAAAAAAACTCTTCCATTTAGTTTTGAAAGTTCATCGATCATTGGATGCGATATAAGATTTAGGCGAAATTCCCATGTGTAATAAAGCACCAATTTGCTTGATTATGGATGGTTATTTAAAGAGACTGGCATTTATTCAGCATTTGTGGCAGATTTTTTTTTGAATCATGTTGCTTTTTTTTTTAATTGTCATATACTAGTTGGTCAAGGGGTACAAGTGACTCCCCGAGAGTGAGAAGGCTGGATGAAAATGACAGGTTTTGCTTCAAAGAAGGTAAGGTGTTTATTCTTAATTGCTGGATGTAATAGAGAATCTAGCAAAATAGTTTCAGTCTCTGACTTTTAAAGGGTAAAACACCTTCGGCAGTTACGTTATTCAAAAATCAGCACAAGCAATAAGGTTCCAATGTCTGGAGGCACAAGATATGGAAAGTTCACAGAGTTCTCATTCAAATCAATAGGAGTCTTTTCACCAACTATTGTGACCTTTGGATCTGGTCCCATGGTGTCTGCAATCCCTGTACACCATGGAATAGTGCCCCAGGAGGGTTCTTTTTTAGTATCACTCAGGGAGTGTTGGTGTAAAGACATGGAATGGCCATTAGATCTTCAACTAGGTGGTTCCACCAGCCAAACATTCATGCATAGGTATTGCATGCTGAACCACCATCACATACACCTACAGATCTAAGGTCACACCACAAGTCACAGGGTAGGGCTTCTACTACTCTTTGGCTGGTCTGGGAAGATTTTGTCCTCTATAGAGCACCCATTTGAAAAAAAAAACTATTCAGATTTTGTGACTAAGGAGAATATTTGGGGCTAAGAATGAACTTGAGATGAACTAAAATGGAAAGTTAAGCAACTAACACATAATTGAAGTTGGAGATTGTTGTTTTATGGCATTTTCATGTGTGTGGGGGGGAAGACTAATCAAACAGCTGAATTTATCCGTGCTTCATCACTGAGTAAATGAGGCAATGCCATTTTCCAGGCATTTATATAAGCAGGCCAAGAGACCATACAGCTTTCAAAAACAAATTGTTAGTAGCTGTTCTTCTGTTGTTTTAGTAATTTGATGCTTTTGGTTATTTGTTTTATTTAGTTGGGAACATTAGTTATCGAGAAGGAAAACATAGCACAACAGAAGAAAAATAAAGCTGAATCTTCTGATGATTCAGTAGTGGAGACCTGGGACAACTTGCCTTCCATTTCTCAAAATGAGAAATTAAAATAATGAAAAGCCTTAAAACATCAAACAATGCCCGACATTTTAAGCATGGATATGGTGGGTGTTGGTAAATGGTGGAAAGCATTTTCAGGCTACTCAACCATGCCACTGAATAAAATCACTGATGAACCTCAGTACTGCCTGAAAATTCCCATATACTGTATCATTAAAAAAAACCTAGAGCAATTTAACATTTTCTTGCCAATCCAGGCCTCTTTCAGGTTTCACAACAAAAATAAATCCTGTATGGGTCACACAAACAATTCACCAGTTTCACAAACCTGAGCAGCAGATTCCTGGGACTGGGAGCCTCAGAAAATATTTCAGCTATCTCCAAACTGCCTATATAGCCCTTAACTTCTGAGAGAAGAGCCTTAATTTTCATGAGAATTCCACTCGTAAAAAAGCTCAAGATTCCTCTCTTGCCTTTGCATTAGTTTAGGGGTGGGGAGGTAGTTCTCTCTAATCTGACCCATGCATTCATATTGCACTCATTACCACGGTAACCTATGGATTGCAAATCTGCATCCCCACTTTGTTGCTTTTAAGGGCGGGAGTAGCTTACTCCCTTATCTTCTATTTTTAGGGTAGCATCTGTTATTCCTGAATGAGTCTTGTTTGGGGATGAGCCTGTCAGCTCCCTTTTTTCTGCAGGAGCAGGGCAAGAAAACACCCTATTCCATTGCTGGGTACTCTGGAATCAGCATAAAATATGCCAGATTGCCTTACATGACAATCTGAAATGTCAAGAGAAACTGAAAAGATGGAATGCACTGAAAACTCAGCCAAATGACAGGTTTCTCAGAGCCCTAGTGAGTAACACTTCAGTGGAGCTTCTCATTTGTCTCCTGCAAGTAAAGAACTGGATCTGCCCATAACAAGTTGTTTTTAGAGAATTTCTTTATGGTTTTATATATTGCCACCACCAATTAGTTTTGTTTTATTTTGTCAGGGCATGGTGGAATGCCCCACTATCCCCTCTGTGTGATTTTTTCTGTCATGGCAACATAAAAGAGAGATTTCTTTACATCAGACATGATCATTAACACAATAACAGAAACCAAACACACTCAAGGGCACACATATAAGGCAAACAAGTAAATTGGAGGGTCCCTTGCATTGTCCAACATTTATAGTTAGATATTTGTGCCCTAAGTAATTTTGATCTCTTAAGAATTACTCCATCAGTTGGCCTTCATACTAGGTCCTCTCTGAGTTGCTTTCACTCTATTCTTCATCAATATGGAATACAAAGGTCTCAATTTCACCCTTCTTAGAGCTCACTTTCTGAACATAGGGAAAATCAATGTCCAACTTGATCCTCAACAGTTATGTTTGTTCCCAGCCCATGATCCCTTCTAGAATTAACCACCACAAAAACATACAGGAGTACCCATGGTGTTCCAACAATGATTCCTGATATCACCTCTAGACACATCTCACAGCAATAGGAACTAGCTTCAATAGTACGTACATTTTCTTATCACTTTACAGAAAGTATACACATGTCATAGGGCAGCCCCACCCAGAGTGTCCTCCTGCTCTCCTGCTGTAGGCTACAGCACCGCCAGTGTGCCGGCCACAGTTTTCCCAGTAACTCAACACCAGGATCTCCTACCTCAATAATACGATCTATAGGGCTGGTGCAAATGGGGCAAAACATAAGTCCCAATACACAGTCCATTTACCATCCCAGTGCAAGCAGTCCTTAAAATCCTGAACCATCTCATTTATTGACATAACCTACACACAGGCTCCTCATTGGTCCTCTTCTCTCCCTCTGCCGAGACAGCCACCTGAGCCCTTACAGCTGGAGTGAAACCCTGATCTTCCCCTCAGTCTCTGTGCTGGGAGCATCCTCACCAGGAGAGCACCTCTCACGCCTCCTGGTCCTCTGACTATTCCCCAGGATCCCACTCTCCAGCCCTGGAGATGTCAACAGGTAAGCTCCTCCATTGCTCTCCTGCCATGTCCAGCCCTTGGCTCCAGCTCTCTTGCTTAGAAGTCAGCAGACAACTCCCTTTGCTGCTCTCTGGCCCTCAGCTCTCTCCAGTCCTGGTTCTCTGGCTTGTGGAGGTCAACAAGCAAAGCCCTCTTGGTACTCTTCTGCCCTCAATCTTCTCCCATGAACCATCTACAGTGTCCTTCCAGGAGCTTCCACACTCCCCCTGCTCCCACCTGCTCTTTTCTGAGTCTCAGGGAGTTCTGACTCACTAGATCTCTTCCTCAGATTCTCCATGATTCTTTAGAGCCCCAGGTGCCATTCTACTCTCTTAATTGGCCATCTGACATTGGGAAGCTGGACCTGCTTCATTTACAAGGGCCAGCCACCCTGGTGACATCACCGTTTGAATTTGTAATTAGAATGCAGGAGGCTAAGAGAATTCTACCTATCTCATAGAGTTGGAAGGGACCCCGAAAGGTCATCGAGTCCAGCCCTCTGCCTTCACTAGCAGGACCAAGTACTGATTTTGCCCCAGATCCCTAAGTGGCTCCCTCAAGAATTGAACTCACAACCCTGGGTTTAGCAAGCCAATGCTCAAATCACTGAGCTATCCCTCCCCCCTGATTGAAATGCTGTCCTCAGAAGATTTTATCGGGACTCTCCCGATATTTGCTTGTTTGTCCCGCGTCCCGACCGATGTTCGGTCGGAACACTGAACAAACAAGCAATTTTGCTCTCTCCACTCCAGCGCACAGGCGGAGCCCGGAGGGGCTCTCACCCCCCCTGGCCCGCCCCCTCCTTCCCCATTGGATCCCCCCCAAAATCCCCGCCCTGGCCCCGCCCCCAGCCCCACCCCCTCACTGCCCCATTCGATCCCTCCCCAAATCCCCACCCTGGCCCCGCCTCTTCCCCAAGCACGCCACATTCCTCCTCCCTCCCAGGCTTGCACTGATCAGCTGTATGGTGGCGCAAGCCTGGAGGGAGGGGGTGGCCCCCAGCACTCATCCTGTGAACTGCTCCAGTCCAGCTTCTCCAGGAAGGTGAGCACGGCCCGGCAGAGATCCTGCAGCAGCTCCCTCCGCCTGAGCCCCCGGTAGAAGGCGAGGCAAGCCTGGGCCTCCTGCGCCGCGCCCATGGCTCACAGAGCAGCCTGGCCCAGCCCAGGCGGGGAGGGCGGCCGGGAAGCGAGCCAGGCTGCCCCGGGGATCTAGCACAGCACATGGACTTGGCAGCTCCAGGCCGGGGCGCGCTCAGCTGTTGCGGCTACCATAGAGTCGGGTGGAGACGGGGTTGTGTTGCCTGGTGGCGGCGGCGGCAGCGGGGGGGGGGGGGGGGGGGGGGGGGGGGGTTTTTTTTGTTTTTTTTTTTTTTCTCTCCTCCCCGTCCCGATATTTCATCTTTGTCATCTGGTCACCCTATGCAGAAGTAATTCTCATGTGCCAATGAAAGCTACACATGTATTTAAGGACAAATAGATCCAATATTGCTTTTGGTTGACAGACATGATACCATTTTAGCTGAGAATACTAAAAGCCATTGTATTGATGCTCTAAATAGATAACCTAGGGTATGTCTACACAGGGATAAAACATATGTGGGCTGGCCTGGGTCAGTTGACATGGGCTGAGGCTCCAGGGCTGAAAAATCGCTCTGTAGATGTTTGGGCTTGGGGTGGAGGCCTCTGAGGGAGGAGTGTCCCAGAGCTCGGGGTTTAGCCTGAGCCTGAACGTCTAAACAGCGAATTTTAGCCCCAGAACCCAAGCCCCTGAACAGAGCCAGTGGTGAGTCATTTATCCCTGTGTAGATGTACCCCTAGAAAACAAATTCAGATTAAGATGTGTCCAGATGGTTGGGATTCCTGACAACATGAAGACAGGAGAGAATTTTTTCCCAATGATTCTGGCAAAAAAATAATTCCTGGTCTTTTACCTAAAATTACATAGCAAATTTTCCCAAAAGCGCTGTGGGCAAATTAAGGCTGTGCTGGAGTGAAAATTTAAGGAAGCAAATAGATACAGTACTAAAAGCTAAAAAATATATTTACAGTACTAAAAGCTAAAAAATATATTTGCTGAATCACTACTACAATTACTCTTGCTATCAAGTTCAAATTAGAAACAGAAAGAACCTTTTGGCCACCAAGTACTGTCGGATGAGGAAGCAGGTCTGTGATTCAGGTGCTTTTACATTTATTATTGCAACGAGTTAAAACATAAAATCCCAAGCCACTATTCTGATACTAAATCTGAAGTAAGACCTTCGACTTATGTTTTGCATTGAGTTTAATGGAGTTACTTTGAATGTACATCACTGCAATCAGGATCTAACCACTCAGAGGATATTGGAAGGAGATTAAACGTGATCTTAATCAGCAATATCCCAGAAGATCCAAGGATTTTCAGTTTACAAGATTGTACAACTGTTGGAGAGTTGGATACATTTCAAATGCAGTTGTCGATAAGAGATTTGCAGCAGCCTAAAGGATCTAGTTTTTAAGGACCTGAAAGTTGACAAACAAACCGAACATCATGGAGGAGTGAAATAGAATGAGTGAACCTACAAGTGAGAAGGATATGCTCTGTTCCGGATGGAATTCAGAGGATATTTATGAGATCTAGACCTTTAAACTAGTTTTATATGATTAATTTGTACTTTATTAGATAAATTTATGACATTGTCTTTTAGGCCCCAATTTAGCAAAGTACTTAACCACATTTAACTTTCAGATATGAAAATAGGTATTTTGATGCCCAAGGAATTTTGCTTTGAGTACTCAGATGTTGGCTATTCAGTTTTTGAGAATTCTGGGCATTCAGTTTTTCAGAGTTTGAGTATTGAGCATACAATGTTATATAGTAAGGGTCTGATCCTGCAGTCCTATTTTAATCAAGTGATATTCCCATAGGATTTAATGTAAATTTTGCCTGAGTATTAGCTGCAGGATTAGCTGCAAGACCATACGTCTTGAGTGATACCCTCTCTAATGTCATCAGCATGGCAAATTCAACAACCCAATCTGTAATTCTTGAGGCAGAGGACGATTTCCATTTCATTCACATTAATGTCTCGTCCAGCATAAGAACACATAAAAGCCATCTTCCTGATAGCTCTAAAGTAATAGGAATAGTTGATACATATTCTGGAATAAATGAGAATCCCCAAAAATGATTAACATAAAATGAATTGTATTGGTGCTAATCTATGGATGAAAGGTTTTGATGCAGAGATTAAAGATTAGAATTTAAAAAGTGGGGCATATAAATGTATATACAAAAATAATGTGTGCATGTATTTACTGTGACTGTGTATGAAATGACAGTAATTATGCATGCAATTAGTCATTTATACATGTAACTGGTTCTTCTACGCACTTACTACAGTTGTGTGTGCAAATTTAGTAAATATGTGTACTAATTAGTCATGCAAATTTGGAAAGCTATACCTTTGGAAAATCAAGCCTTACATTTTAACCTTCTCTATCATAGGGTTGGGTTAACCATAATGGATCTTGAAGGTACCAGCAGAAATTCTAAATAACCAGAAATGTTCTAAAACATGTGCTGGTATTTGTAAAATAATACGCATTGTTTGGTGAACTGTATTTCAGGATTTCTGCTAATCTTCTAAAAGCTATTTCCAAAAAAAATCCTCAAATCCTACTAGGTTTATATCTGGAAAAAGAGCTATAAGATGGTGTTGTCTTAATTACAGAAGTGAGTTTTCATTATTTGGATTATATACTGCAGTAACATTCTTAGACCTTGTTTAGCATAATTATAGAAAACCAACTAGACATACATATACAAATTATAATGGTTTATTATGATTGCCTGGAGCAATTAAGGCTTAAAATTAGAATTAAAGGTTGTACAGTTTGATGTAGAAGACCCTATAGAGGATTAAAATTTTAGCATCACTTTGTTCTCCAGGCAAAAAGTTGTCATTAGGAAATATAACACTTATTTTTTGCTCGATTAATTATAGCAAAGGCATAACAGAATATACACCAAAGAATGACCAGTGTGTTATTCATGAGTCATCAATTAAATGAAAAGTGAATCTACTATTCACTATAGTATTTTCAGTCAATGTTAGTTTGAAGATAAATCCCTGGCCTATGCATGTTCCTTCTCTCTATCCTAAACTGCAGAGCTTTCCATGGCACAGATGGGATTCTGAGTCTCCTCGGCTGGGGTTTCTGCTAGATGAGGTCTCCTCCTTGCACAGCTGACACACAACTTTTAAGCCTCTTTTGGGACTTGTATGTCCCCAAAAGGCACTCCAAGATTTGTTCTTCAAGCTCCATGCAGAACTCCCATTAACATCACTAGAAGATTCATGAATAGGAGAAAGGAAAAAGATACAATAGATGCTTTCAACACAGATCCAAGAAAATAATGTTGTCCTAAATTTGTATATGTCTTTAAGTGCTTTGCTGAATTGTGGTTTAACTGACTAATCATATACTTAACTTCAAACATATGCTGAAAAGCATCCCTTTTTAGCAAAGCACTTAAGCATATGCTTGAAGTCAGTAGGACCAGAGGTGAAAGTGGGCCAGTAAGGGCCGGTAAGGCATACCGGTAAGAATTGGCCACTGGTACCAGTCTGTACACAGCCGACGTTAAAGCACTGCCACAGCAGCACTTTAACATCACTGCCCCTTTTGCCCCCCTCACCCAGGTCCACCAACTGGGGGTGGGGAGGAAGGGGCAGAAGGGGGTAGCTGCCCTGGAGGCCGGAAATTTAAAAGGTCTGCGGCTCCCGGCTGCCGCTGCTGCTACCACAGCACCAGTTGGAGCCCCGGTCCATTTAAATCACTGCTGGAGCGCCGGGTGGCGTAGGCCGGGCAGCGTGGAAGGGCTTGCTGGGGGTGGCTGACACCCAGCCCCGTCCCTTCTACCGAGGTCCCGCCCCTTCCGCCAGCCCAGAGCCAGGCCCCCGTGCCGGTAAGTCTTTTATGTGACTTTCACCCCTGAGTAGGACCCAGTTGCACCAGGGTGTTAGTTTGCACATTCACCTTAGTTTTATTGAATGCAGTTTACTATATGACTTTCTGTAAGAAAGATTTACTCAAAGTTTTCTTGGCGCCAAGTCCTCCAAACCTTCATCTTCCCTACAAATTTCCATAGCCAAATTAAAATAAGTTTTAAATAGATTTTATTTCTCAAGGAATATTAACAGTTCTGTCTATTAATAAGAAAATGGTGAACTGAAAGGTATTCGGCTGAACTTTCAAATAATAACGTTCAGTGAGCTATTACAATTTGCTTTTGCAACTTTATGTCAGTCTGGTCTCATGTTAATATAATCAAATACAAAAATCTCCTTGCAATTTACATCTCCCTGGAAAACAAACTACCTATTTATTCAAGTCTCTGCACATATTAATCATGCGAGAGAGAATGAAACATGAAAAGGCAGTGTTTAAAATGTGTAAAACAAACATTTATAAGATACAATCAAATATGAGCACAAATTTCAACTTATTCATGGTACACAGTACATGACATGTGAAGATTGATGGGGATGCTTAAGGGAAGTTCTATTAGAAGAAGAGTGATGTTCAAGATAACAAGGTTACCACACCATTATGCATTTTCTGCATGGAGGAGCAGGTAAGCCTCATTGACCATCAAAATACTGTATCAGTAATCAAAGTCCTTGAAGGCAAATATTAAAAATATTGTACTGTATCTTAAATGAGACCAAGGAAAGAATCAGAAAATTCATTGCTAGAAATGGTTATATAACAAGAAAATTGTAGAAAATGCATGGATTTAAAAAAAAAATCAAGGGAAATGTGTTTGCCAAGTGCCATTTATATCTAGAATAATTACAGAATGCAGTACATTAACAAAAAGCAATAGTATTAAATTGTTTTGTATTCTCTATATACTATAAGAGATATACTCAGAAAAATGAAACTGATCCAACTGTCAACAACTAATGTTGGCAGGGAAAAAAATGAAGAAACTGTTATACAAAACACAAAACAAAAGGCCATTAAGAGCTCTGGTAATACATGATTTCTGCTATAAGTTCAAATAAAATAAAATGAAATAAAATAAATGGTCAAGAAAAATAAAATACTTTCTATTAGTGGCCAAATACAGGTCTGCACGGTAAGTCCATTTCAGTTATTCACATAATTTAAGTCAAGTTCCTTCATACGGAGAAAACCATGATGAGGAAAGATCCATAATCACGGAAAGTATAAGTAAAATTCCACAATATTTTTCAGAGGAAAGACTCAAATACCTTTGGAGCAACAACAGTGTCAAGGAGAGAAAAAATGTGTGAAGTAGCAGCAGATTCATTCATATCCAAAACCACAACACTAATCTGAAAAAAGAAGATACAGACCAAGAAAAAAAAAAGGGAGAGACATGAATAATTCATTGATATAATGTAACGGGAAATATTACATGTACCATATGTGGGCTAAAATAAGTAGCAATCCATTAAGAGTTTATATGTTGTCTTCTTAACAACCAATATATTATAACTCCACTAAAAATAAATGGTAAATAATTGTCTCAGTGACACAGTCATTTATCTATTTCACAACGGTGTTGTGAGCCATGATTCATTAGGTTTGTAATACGCTTTGAAATCCTGAAATGAAAAATGCTAAAGATGCTCCGAATATTATCATCGTAATACATAGTATTATTCTTGTCATCAAACAACATACCTTAGGAAAAGGCACTTTTACATATCAATTAATTTGTGAATTAATAGCTTAATTATTCCAGTGTAAACTCTCTCTTATGATTTGACCCGATCCTGAATCTAGTTTATAAGGCACTAATGTGTTGGTAAGCCCCTGGAGGCCATATATACTGGCTGTACTCTGTACTGTACACTTGGTGAAAATCACTCAGATGCGTAATTCAAACCTAAACATGCTCTGTGGGTAGGCGCAGGAGCTGTGGAGACATTATTAGAGCTGGTCAGAGAAACCTAGATGGAATTATATTCAATCAGAGTATGCATTTCTGGTGAAATCGAAACACTTTATGAAATTGGGTCAATTTCATCAGATTTTTATTTTGGAAGAAAACTGGGGTGGGGGAGGGGGCAAGAGGAGTTCAAACAGTGCTTAAAATGTCCATCTTGATATTTTGGAATAAAATGTTTTGATTTTTCATTTTGAAATGACTTTTCATTTTGAATTTTTAAAAATGTTGTATTATAAAAATATTTTTATATTTTTATAAAACTATCATATCAAACTAAAAATATTTTGAATTTTCAAAAGAAAATATTGTGATTTGTCTAAATGGAACATTTCCACCAATCCAAAACTAAGCATTTTTTTCAAATTTTTGCTTTTGTGGGGAGTTTGGAAATGTTTAGTTTTCACTCTGATTTGAAACAAAACCTAATTTCAAAAACTCAAAATCTTTCATGAAAGGGAACTTCTGTTCTCCATACAGCTCTAGAAATCCTGTATCCTCTCTACCTTTCCCACCCCTAAATTGCCATCACCACATGGATAATCTTCATCCTAAGAGATCCTAACTTCGACAGCCTCCAAACAATCGTTTGGCACGGGAAGGCTATCTTTAGGCTGTGTGTGTCAATTCAGTACTTCCTCAGGTCACTGACAACCAGCAGATCAAGAACTCCTCTCCCTCTGGGATAATGGGAAGGAAATTCACATGCTCATTGTCTCCTCTGATGTTATTCCACTATACCCATACATAGCAATTGACATGGGCAAAGTATGAGCAGATGCATGTGTGCTACATCTCTAGAATGTTGTCATGGGTCATCACCAGAACTTTGAACCTCCAGCACCAAAACAGGTCTCTATTACCAGACCAAAAGGAGAAATCCTGTTATGTGGTATCAGTACAAGCCTCTCATCATCTGTGGAACCACCAGCAGACACACACAACTCAGTGTTAATATATGCCAGTTTGTGGGGAGCTTTTTTGTTAAAGATCAATGTTAGCCTCCTCAGCTACAGAGCTCTGATGAGCCACATGTATTGTGGCACTGCTCAGTGTAGCCCATGATACTGCTTGAGCTTGGATAACTTGGGAAAGAGAGGAGTAGAAGGGTAGGTATAAAGCTTGTCTTTCCAAGAGAATAGGAAAGCATCTGTCAAGGAGCCCTGCCCTGGAACAAAAGAGTTGGCCCTTTCTGTTGAGATGAACAGCATATAGGTCTCTGAGAGGCCTGAAAAATGAATCTCATGACATTCAGCCTGAGACACCACTCACCATCTCCGCTGACCAATCTACTCAGGTGATCCCCAAAGCTGTTTTTAACACCAGAAAGTTAGAACACTTTGAGATTCATAGCATTGCTGATACAAACTCCCAAGTATGTGTTAACTCTTTACAAGTCTCATGCAGCCTCTTCCTGCCTGTTCACATAGAACATCACTGCTGTGTTATCTGCGAAGATAGAGAGGATGGAGTTTTCCACGAAGATTTGTTTGCATTTATAGTTTTGTATTAGTTTTTTTCCAAATACAACAAATATTCCAGAATACCAGATTCATCATAATATACAAAGTAAATAAAGAGAGTTAGGATAAAGGGAAGGGAGGAAAACCAACATATTTATCTTTATGGTCTAAGTTAATCACAGACCTTTAAAAAGTCTGCTCAAATTTTCTTTTTCGGGCATTCCCTTTTTGTCATTCATTAGAAGTAAGGTCAGCCATATGACTGAGCCAAGCATCAATATTTGGTTGTCATTGACTTTTTCCATTTTTTCCGGATTAATTTTTTAGCAACCAAAGGTTTGGCATCACAGTGGGGGTCGGTCTCAATGGCCCAGGGCTGGAGTTGACACCCTTAATCAGAAGAAGTTGGTACCACAGCGCGTCTCATTCCAGATGACACTCTATCTTTTCCTCTTGGTAGTTTACCAGTGGACAGTACTGGAGACTTTGACCTTCTAGAGGAGCTCAGCTCCTTTAAGGAACGGTGTTCCTATCTCTGCTTCTTCCTTGGCACTGGAGAAGGGGATTGGTGATGAGTTTCCAATACAACGTCCAGAGAGGCACTCCTAACCGAGGAGCACTCAGTGCTTGCACTGAGGGTGGACGCAGGGCAGCCTCCATGAGAATGTGACACAGTCTCACCTCTCCATCCTTTTTAGTCCACGGTTTATAGTCCCTGCAGATCTGACAGTGGTCTCAAACTGTCATTGGCACTTAAGGAATTTTGAATGATGATCACTTCCTGCAGCCAGCAGCAGCTTAATGCCCACAGTCTGAGGCATACCCTTGTACCGAGCGACCGTACCCTTTGTATAAAAGAAGAATCCAATGCCCAAAGTCAGAATAAGGAAATAACAAAGAAAACCTACACTCATTTACACTATCAAGAGTACCTCTAGCTATTTTCAGAAGGGAGATAATCCCTCTGCAGTTGGAGAAAACTTGCAGTACACAAGCCTATGTGTTCCGACTACCAACCATGGGCAGTAAGAAGAAACAAAGGGTAGAGGCACTCCAGGTGCCCCTCTATACCATGATGCAGCAGCATGAGACTCCTGAAGGTGCCCATGTGCCCTGACAGGTACTGCTTAGGGAAAAATCTCCAACTCTGGTGCACTGGGTGTGCACACACGTGAAATGGAATGGACTTGTGCAATCACTCAAAGAAGAACTCCCATTAACTTTAACACACACTATTTCTTCCTACATGGGGAGAATTGGAGTGTAATCGTTTCCCCTCCATGCAATTCCTATGCAATCCCATGCTGTCCACTCTTCATTTATTTGAAGTCTGGTAACCTATGTTAGGCTGATTGGACAATCTTATTTTAAACCAACTTGGCCAGATATTCTCTGCTGATATAAATTTACAAAATTCTATTGAAATCAGTGGTTTTGTGCCAATTTATAGAAGCAGAGGATATGGCCCATTATTTCTAGTGTCACATAATTCTAGAAAAGTAGTGATCACACAGTACTACCAGGGACTCCTTTTTTTAAATCAAGCAATATTTTATTTGAATAAAGTGTATTGAATTGTAAAACATTTTAGAAAAGCTAAGACAGTGTAAAGAGCTCTGCTCATTAGTGTATTACTTACACTATGAAGGTGTAGCTTCATTTTCATGTAAATTTCCTCAGAGGAATGATGGGGTTCATATTACCTTCACAGCATTCAAGGTAACTGCAATTCTTCCTGAAAACTTGACATCAGAAACACAGAAAAGGCTTCCATTAGCACACAGTGGAGACTAACATAATGGTTACTTTAGTAGACTAGCTCTGGAGCAGTTTCTTTGTTTTGATGTTATTGTTTTTGCCACTTCTGATGCCCCAAGAACAATTCCCTCAACACCCTCAGCTCTTAACTTGGATAATAAGTCAAAGAGCACTCTCTCTGAGAACAAGGGATGGGGAGGAGACAGGCCCACAGCTACTCAAACCCTCCCACTGGCCCCTGGAGCTAGCTGGGTGCAACAAGGAGGGTGCTGCATCATCCAAAGGGATGGTACAGCATATGCCCTGCCCATGTGCCAATAGACTAAAGATTCTAGCGATAATGTCATAAATATCAACACCCTCTCCCCCACACAAAACTGCACTGAGGAAATAAATCAATGCTCAGAATCTTCAGCTACACATTCCCCAAGTCCACTCTACAGGAGCAGTGTGGAATAGGTAGGACAGGGCCCCAAAAGGTAGGGGGCAGTCCATGGGCATCCTAATTCTCAACTGTAGTGAAGTGGGGGTGCCATTGAACCAAACTGTAAACCCTGTATATGATGGAAACCACTTCAAGACAGGAGGTGCAGCGCACCCCTAGTTCCAGTACCTATGACTCCACAGATATCAGGCAGATGCACAGAAGGAGTCCAACTCTGGCAGCATGGATGGACTAATAGTTCTGTTGCCATTGCCTCACAGACCTCAGATATGCTCTGTAACTGCCAAGGAAAGTCAGAGAGTTAATGCTGCCTCAAGCAGAATTCACTGTCCATGTCTCTTCATTTGGATCGACCCACAGATTTAGAGTGTATGGGATGGATATAGTAATTATAATAGAAACCTTGAAGTGTTGCTCCCACAAAACCTTAAAGTAGTACCAAAAAAGGACTAGAAGGTGTAGTATAACAGTCTAAAATGATGGAATTAAAAGCTAAAAGCATGAAAGGAAATTATGTATTTCTAGTTTTGTTCAAAATGTAAAACTATTTGAAAGAATCCATTGTGAATGTAACATTGAAGTGACCTACAAAAATCAAACACCTGATGTCTAAAGCACACATCAAGAGAAACCTAGGTAAAGCATCAAATGCAGTATACAACAGTGAGTGTTATAGTTACAAGGCAACATAAAAAGCTGAAAAGGGAGACATTAGAAAAGAAAGTAAAAATAAGAACGATGTTAATTGCCATGCAAAGCCTTTAAAAAAATCCAAAAAACAAAAAGCAGTGAGCTGTTCTTCAGCAGTCATCATATTGCCTATGTAGCTGTAAAATCAAGTCTAACCCAGGTAAATAAGGAATGCTGTGTCATTAGGAAAAATCAGAATTTCTAAGTAAAAATGAAAGAGCTATTGATTTTAAGGCCTTTAAGGCCACAAGGTTTAAAAGAATGTAATTTTTCTAAGCATTCTAACTAGCTATAACATTCAAAGTTCCAGTTCTGCATACACTTAAGCAATGAAGGGGTGGTGGAGGATGAGGTGATTCTGAATAAACCTTAAACTCTAAAAGTCAATCAAAGATCAATTTTACAAAAACAAAACCAGGGACATACTTTTTAATACCTAATTCATTGTCATTTATTACATCAGCCTTCGTAGCAATGTTTTAGTAAGCACGTTAACAGGATTATTTATATTATTTAGCACAATCCCTGAGAAATAAACAGCATGTTTATTTTAAAAGTCTCATGGTTTATTCGCTATAAAGTTTGCCATATAGTTTTGCATGTGCCATCACCTTAAACAGCTGTTTGTTTTCAAATAACTCTTAGGTTTTTACATTGAAATATATTTTCTTAATGCATGTAATGTGTATAGCCTTCTTTGCAGTGAATAGAAATTATGCCAGGGATATACCCAAAGATGTATGGGTTCCAATCAAAGAAGTACAGCACTGCAACCCTCCCCATAGTCCACAGCCATGATTCATCAGCTGAAACCACCTATTAGTTATAGCCTCAGAACACACCAGCAGGACTTAACATTACTGTCCACTCCTGGATGAATCTCATGGAGACAAGCTATCCACTCATCTAGGCATTTAAAATGCAGTCATTCCTCTGTGTGTTTGAACGTCTGAAATCTATTCTGGTGTTTGAACGTGTTCTGGTGTTTGAACGTCTGAAATCTGCACAACTTCTTGGGCATTTTCACACAAACCTTCTCACATTTAGGTGCAGGGGTTGAACTTTCCTCCACTGATTGCCTAAATGTGACAGACTGTCTAAGCAAATGTTTAAAAGTGAGACATCCCAAAAGGGCCAAGAGGATTAGAGTGTGATATCTAGGGTGGGAAATTTTAAATCAAATGGAGAATTAGTTTCCTCAATAGAAGATCAGGTTTATTTTGTTATCTTATTATTTTTTAAATATAGGAAATATGACCTTTACTTCCTTATGGTGAATTTTTCAGACTGAATAAAATATTCTTTGTCCTGATCTCTGCCTCTATTATAACAATTCTTAATTCTGACCTTTATTTTGTTCCTTAAAGCAGAACATTTGGAGTCATACTTGGAATCATGCATATACTCTAGTATCAGAGGGGTAGCCGTGTTAGTCTGAATCTGTAAAAAGCAACAGAGGGTCCTGTGGCACCTTTAAGACTAAAGTTAGTCTTAAAGGTGCCACAGGACCCTCTGTTGAATATACTTTACTTACTTTTCCCATCTACTTCTCCCTTACAGTAAATTTTCCTGTCCTCAGAACGTTACCAGAATTTGTCCTTACCTCAATCCTAACTCTGCTGAAGTCTTTATTCATAACTTAACTACTTCTTGTCTCACCTATTGCGATTTCCTCTTCTATGGTCTTCCTAAACCCTTAATTCAAAGCTTTAGAGTCCAGAAAGCCAAGGCATGATTATTCTCTTGCTTCAGAAATAAAGCCATATTGTGCTACTTGTCCACTGCAGTGTTACTGCTTAAGGATGTTTCAGGACCGATTCAACCAGGCCTACAGGTTATCTCACAAATCCAAGGACAGAACCACCACTTATATCCATAGACCAGGTTTTATTTGCATACTTACAGCGTACTATACCACAGTGATAATATGGAATATAGCAGTTCAAGAAACTGGATATTTTCAGAAACACAAAGACAAAGACTTTTAGTCTCAATACAATCTTTTATATGCAGTATGACATGTTTTCTTTTTATTAACACCACCTTCTTTTCATTCACTACCCCCAAAGCTTTCCTTCCCATTTGAAAAATATTTATTATATACATGATGTTCCAAACAACTTATACATTGCTAATCATTAAATAAAGATTAGGCCTTTACCATGTTATATAGGGTAAGATCACCTAACCCAGGCTTTACTACCTTATAACTGCCCTGGGCCCAGGATGATCAGGAAAAATACACTGCCACCATATCTCACCTACATTTTCTTGTCTAAATTATATCTTATGAGTAAAGGCATAAATAACACATGGCCCACAAGTGACAAGTAAACCATATAGAACAAAAGGAACTCAAGGCTTTTTT
Organism: Terrapene triunguis; assembly: GCF_002925995.2. Classification (NCBI taxonomy): domain Eukaryota; kingdom Metazoa; phylum Chordata; order Testudines; family Emydidae; genus Terrapene; species Terrapene triunguis. The sequence continues at coordinate 875,040 of NW_020698242.1, read as the reverse complement.
GTCAGTCTCAGCATTTAGTCTTTCCATTTGGGAGCTTACGATCTTCCAATTTTAGCACCTTCAAAATTTTTGTATGTTACAAATATAAGCACCAGGAACATACCAAAAGACCAAGGGAAACGTTCTACGAAGACACTGGCTACTCTAGTCATTTTTATTACATCCTCCCACTGTTGCCACCACGAATACAATGCAATGTGGCCTACCAGAGTAGATGGGCTGCTAGAATTGTATCTTTGTTGTCTAACACTGTTTAGGGGACGTTTAGACAAAACAATGGTTAAAATATCAGGTATACCAGAGTTACACTACTGCTGTAGTCGCTAGTGCCCCTGTAAGCACAAATAAACTGAGGGGAAACCACAACAGAGAATTTTTTTTAAATGGGTCATGAGGCTCTTTGAAAAGTATTTTTTTTATTCTTTGACTGAAGAACAATACGTAAAATACACTTGATTCTATACTGTGGCTACGGCATCATCTAATAGTCAGAACAAAAGACTGGCTATTGGATTGGCAGTTTATAATTATTGGATGATGATAGGATATCTCATAAAACCTCCCAGGATAAAAATAATAATTGATCCTGTTGATTCTTGAGGAGATAATTCTGCTCTCCCTCTCTCTTTCTCTGGTCCTTTCTCGCTCACCCCCCTTTTCTTTCTACCTTACGATTACTCTTATTTAGCCTTCAGATAACCATTTAAGTAGCCCACTACATAGCCATAATAAGCACATTAAATCAATAATGTGGTACATAATCTCCTTGCCTTTTGTGTTAATATCATTTTCTTTTGCTTTTTAGACATAATATTCTGTATGCTTCCAGTGCGTTAGGAATGAATTTTCTATTGTATGCGGTTGACTATTGTTACTGCACCTGTACTCATTAATTTCTTAAAATAAAGCTAAAATAAAATGTGTGGCTGAGAGTCAGTTCTCCTGGCTTTATTTCCCAGTTCTGCCTGTGACTCACTGCTTGGCATCGGGCAAAGCACTTAAGTGCTCTATGCTTCAGTTTGCCTATCTGTTCAAAAAGTATTGTATTTCCTATCTTACAAAGGTGTTGTTAAACTTAATTAATGCTTTTAAACTTTTTTGAGTCTATCAGAAGGAAGGTGCCAAATAAGTGCAAGGGGATTAGTATAATAATTATATTGCGTCCCTGGCAACAATGAGGAAATACTCTAGCCTTGGGAAGAAACATACTTAGTCTAATGTTGTGCTGCATTTCTGGATTCCTATTCTACTCCCAGCACAATTAGGTAACCTCAGTTCTGCTTGGCGTGCCCACAGAGCTAATATTCATAAACAGAACTGGGCAAATACTACACCAAATATATATATATATATATATTAAATTAAACTTATAAAACAAAATCAGTAATTTTTTAATGAATATAAGAGAAAAGTCTTCTCTTGACTTGTGACATTTACCATATTGTCTCCTTTCCATTTTATTTATGAACTAAAAAAAAAAAAATGTTTCCTCTACCTCATTATGATTTAGTAGTAAGCATCTGTGATAAAGAGAGGTGGGATGGATACAATGCTTTACCACAAAGCAATGAATGAAATAGATTTTTGGAGATAGGATTCCAATTTTATAATGTGCATCAAGTACATATTTGTGGGTTGGAAAAAGAAAACAAATTGACATCAACACATGCAGCCAGTTTCCTTATAAATTAAATAAAATTGTTTCAAAACTCAATTTTTATTCCCAAATATATCTGTTTCACAATGCAGCAGAGAAAAGGCTATGGTCAGACATGTGGCTAAAGGTCCTGAACCTGTAAAAATTGGGAAGGGGAGAAACAAAAGCAGCTTCTGCATTAAATCTTATAGTTTGAAATTGGAAGCATAGCATAGAGACCTCATCACCAATCATTTTTATATTCTGTTTGAATGCATCTCACCAAACCACTTATTGTAAATTAAAGTAGATTTTCAATGGCATTGCTTATATCCTAAAGGAAGGGGTAAGTGAATCCTGCAGGGTATACATGAATTAGAACTTGCAAGGCCTATTTCTAAGGACTACATCCAACTAACCCCTGCTGGTTTGCTTGGAAGCTGTAGTTCTATAGAACACACAACTCTGAGAAAGCTTCCATCCAGAATGTCCAGTTGCCCTCTCCCAAGTCATTTTTGCCATGCACCCTTCCCCTCCTCCCTCCAGCCTCTCAACCTTTGCTGCCTGGCTTTTTCTTCCATTCACTTCTGGGTCCAGAAGACGCCCACCTCTGGGTTTTCCGGGGATATTAGGACACAGCTACCACAACATACCGGGGGACCAGCAGGGAAGTTGCCCTACTCACCAAAAGGGTCACTGGGGCAGAAAGTGACCTGACAACCTCCTAAGGGAGTAGGAAGGGAAAACATTCCCTCTCCCACTGTGAATCCTGGTATACTTTGCACAGGGACAGCTAATGCCCCCTTTGAACACAAAAGTAAACTGGGACAGGGCCTGGGATGAGTTGATTAGCTGGGCTGCATCTTAGAGATTTGGTAAAGGTAACTAGTACTGTGTGACCAGCATCAGTGTAGACCTGCCACATGTCCCAATATTTACTGATTGCACTTAAACACTAATTCACTTTGAACGTGGATGAGTTCAAATAGAAAACAATCGAGACAAATATATCACATTGTCCTACTTCAAGTTGGATTAGATCCTGAGTTATAGTACACTGACAACTGAAAAAGCCTGTTTTAGTTGTCAAGCTCCCTGATTTTGAACGTTTCTGAACAAGCCTCCAATGACTAACTATAGATATTTAATACAAATACAATAACTGTCTAATAAGTAGGATTTTTGCAGTGTTAATTTGCACCCAAATTCTGAAAAAAGCCTGCTCAGCTACCTTGGGGCAAGGATAAATCACACCAAACAATTCAAATGGGGAATATAACACAACACAATCAACTTTGATGGGCCAGCACTGTCCATTCTAAGGGCTTGGCTACACTTGTGAGTTAGAGCGCATTAAAGCAGCCCCAGGCATCCTAACTCATGACGCGTCCACACTGGCAAGGCACGTAGAGCGCCCTGACTCTGCGGCTGGAGCACTCCTGGTAATCCACCTCCACGAGAAGCATAACGCTTGCTGCGCCCTGCCTGGAGCGCTGTGGCACCAGTGTGGACGCCTTGGTCTATTAATGCACTCTGATCGGCCTCCAGAAGTGTCCCACAATGCCTGTTCTAGCCACTCTGGTCATCACTTTGAACTCTACTGCCCTTCCCTCAGGTGACCAACCATCAGACCCACCCTTTAAATTCTCTGGGAATTTTGAAAATCCCCTTCCTGTTTGCTCAGCCAGGCATGGAATGCTCTCAGCGAATCTTTCCAGGTGACCATGCCTCCACGCGCCAGGCGATCCCCAGTATGAACAATGGCGAGGTGCTGGACCTCATCAGTGTTTGGGGGGAGGAAGCTGTCCAGTCCCAGCTGTGCTCCAACCATAGGAATTATGATACCTTCGAGCAGATATCAAGGGACATGATGGAAAGGGGCCATGACCGGGACACACTGCAGTGCAGGGTTAAAGTGAAGGAGCTGCGGAATGCGTATCGCAAAGCGTGCAAGGCAAACCGCCGCTCAGGTGATGCCCCCGGGACCTGCTATTTCTACAAACAGCTGGACGCAGTACTTGGGGGCGACCCCACCTCCACTCTGAAGACCACCATGGACACTTCAGAGCCCAGTTCAACAAGGCAGGAGGAGGAGGAAAGCAGGAGCGAGGGTGCTGAGGAGGAGGGAAACAGCCTGGCATCCTTAGATGCATGCAGCCAGGAGCTGTTTTCAAGCCAGGAGGAATGTAGCCAGTCACAGCGGATGGTGCTTGGGGAAGAACAAATACCAGAGGAGGTAGCCGGTAAGCGGCTTTTATTTTGGGAAGGTAGTTATTCGGTGCGGGCTCTTGGGGCGAGGAGTGTTGCAGGGTTAGGGCTGCATGCATGCCTAGATGCAGAATAGGGCGTTGATGTGCTCTCTCACATCGCGGTAATTGGCCTCAGTGATCTCTTCATAGGTCTCATGCAGAAACTGGGCAATCCGCTTGTGCAGGTTCCTTGGCAGAGCTACTGTGCTCCTTGTCCCAGCAAAGCTAACATGTCCGCGCCACTGTGCCATGACGGGTGGGGGAACCATTTCTGCACACAGGGCTGCCAGGGCGGAAGCCGCTTTGTATGGGCCAGGGCGGAAGCTGCTTTGTAGTAGAAGATCCTCCCTTGCTTCCCAGGTCACCCTCAGTAGCAAGATATCTTTCAAGTCAAACTCATCCTGCGGAAAATGTGGGGACAGTGTTCAGTATAGGGGCCCCCTGCAGCTGTTGGCTCTCCCCAAGGCACAGAACCCCAGAGGACAGTAAGGCCGTGAAACAATCAGTCCCCCCTGCCCCTGTGCTTACTCACCATTTTGTGGCTCCTGTGGGTTATGTGCGCTCGATTTGGGATGGGCAATTTCTGCTATTGTGTACTGTGTTTGTCTTTAAGTACAGCCAAATCATTGGTCTGTCTGGTGTGAACAATGCTACCTCCGTTAAGTGTTGTATTTTGGCTTTACAGATGCAACCTTGAGATCCCAGCCATCCTTGTTATCAACGGCCGAAAGACTCCAAAGAATCAGGAAGCATCCGCGAAGAAGCAAAGAAGTCATGCTCCAGGAAGTAATGCAGCAGTCCCTTAATGAAAATCAAAAAGTGCAGGAGTGGCGGGAGAGTGAAAGGAGGGTGTTCCAGCAGAATACAGATCACAGGCACCAAAGCATGGAGCGGCTCCTAAGCATCATGGAGCGCCAAGCGGACTCAATACAGATGCTCATAGCAATGCAGGCGGAGCCCTTCCATGCCCCCCCCCCACAGCCCTTGTCCCAAAACTCTTTCCCTTGTACCCCCATGTCACCGCCAACCCACTTTCCCCAGCATCTGGGTTTTTATCGCCACCAGCTGCCTCCAACACCTGTAGCTTCACCACCCAGTCCTGCAAACTACGATGCTTACCCACTGCATTCAACCCCCATCACCATACATTTTAGCCAGCCTGAAGTGCAGCACTCACTGCACGGCACTCCAGATAGGAAGGCTGGGTATGATAACAGGACATGCGCAAATCTGTGATTGTCCCATTCCCCACCCCAACCCCTTCCCTCATCCCACACAGCACAGATGTGTCATGCCCTTTCTGTTTCCCAAGCAGTTGTGTTTCTTTTCAATAAATGAATTTTTTGGCTTTGAAAACTTTCTTCATTATTGCATTAAGTAAAAGATACCATAGCCCAGGAAAGCAACAGGCACTGCAAGTCAGTGCATCATACATAACAAACACAGATTCCTACTCACATTGGAATCACTGCACTTTAGTTCCGTGCAGGGCACCAAACATTACTGGTGGCTTTCAGCTTCAAATTGCTCCCTCAAGGCATCCCTAATCCTGGCAGCCCTGTGCTGGGTCCCTCTAATAGCCCTGCTCTCTGGCTGTTCAAATTCAGCCTCCAGGCGTTGAACCTCTGAGGTCCAGGCCTGAGTGAATCTTTCACCCTTCCCTTCACAAATGTTATGGAGAGTACAGCATGCGGATATAACTGTGGGGATGTTGTCGTCGGCCAGGTCCAGCTTCCCATACAGATTGTGCCAGCAGCCCTTTAAACAGCCAAAAGCACACTCCACAGTCATTCTGCACCAACTCAGCCTGTTGTTGAACCACTCCTTGCTGCTGTCAAGGCTCCCTGTGTAGTGTTTCATGAGCCACAGCATTAAAGAGTAAGCGGGGTCTCCAAGGATCACAATGGGCATTTCAACTTCCCCTACGGTGATCTTCTGGTCTGGGAAGAAAGTCCAAGCTTGCAGCTTCCTGAATAGGCCAGTGTTCTGAAAGATGCGTGCGTCATGCACCTTTCCGGACCAGCCTGCGTTAATGTCAATGAAACGCTCACGGTGATCCGCCAGAGAACCATTGAGAAATACCCCTTCCGATTTATGTACTCGGAGGCTAGGTGGGCTGGTGCCAGAATTGGAATATGCATCCCATCTATCGCCCCTCCGCAGTTAGGGAAACCCATTTGTGTAAAGCCAGCCACAATGTCATGCATGTTAGCCAGAGTCACGGTTCTTCTGAGCAGGATGCAATTAATGGCCCTGCGAACTTGCATCAACACGATTCCAACGGTCAACTTTCCCACTCCAAACTGGTTAGCGACCGATCGGTAGCTGTCTGGAGTTGCCAGCTTCCAGATTGCAATAGCCACCCACTTGTCCACCAGCAGGGCAGCTCTCAATCTCGTGTCCTTGAGCCACAGGGTGGGGGTGAGCTCAGTCCCATGAAAGTAATTTTCTCATCCAAAAGTTCTGCAGCCACTGCTTGTCATCCCAGACTTGCATGACGATGTGATCCCGCCATTCAGTGCTTGTTTCCCGAGCCCAAAAGTGGTGTTCCACTTTGACGAGCACGTCCATGAATGCCACAAGCAATCTCGTGTCATGTTATGCAAGTCGACATCATCACCGGACTCCTCACTGTCGGTTTGTAGCTTAAGGAGTAACTCGACTGCAATTCGTGATGTGCTGGCGAGACCCATCAACATATTCCTCAGCAGTTCAGGGTCCATTCCTGCAGACCGAAAGGGAAGACAGAGCGCGCAGTACAAAAAACGTTGAAAGATGGCGCTAAATGTGGACGGAAGCACAGGGATTGCTGAGATGCAAAGCAATGCATCACGGGGCATTGGGACAGGATCCAGAATGTCCCCCCCCCCCCCCCCCCCCAACCCACTTCCCACAAGCCACAGTGCCAGAATGAGAAGAGGTGCTCTGTGGGATAGCTGCCCATAATGCACCGCTCCCAATGCCGCTGCAAGTGCCGCAAATGTGGCCATGTCAGTGCGCTTGCAGCTGACAGCATGAACACACTGCGGTGCTTTCCCTGCTGCGGTCTCCAAGAGCTGGTTTAACTCACAGCGCTCTACATCTGCAAGTGTAGCCATGCCCTCAATCACACACCCCGAGTCACCTTTGTATGGCTAGACTTGTGAAGTGCCTGTCCACTCTCGGATCACAGCAGTTATGCTCCAGGTTTTATCTCAAAAGCATGTGGCTAGGCATATGAATGCTAACATATGTAGTTTGTCTAACACATTTCTCATGCTGCTAGCTGAACACAGAGCCACACTGGTCTCTCTCATCCCCACCTAATGCAACATTTATTAACCAATTGAAAGAATAAAGAGCTGCCCTTTAGCTGAAAGGGTTTTTTTTATTATTATTATTATTCTCCCTTCTTCTTCTTGTTCTCTCAAAACCAGCAAACCTCTTCTTAACAAGTCAAGCAGATGTGTCGAACATGTGGACACCAGGAATGTGGTTTTAACTAACCACATGAAAGGATGGGATATTTTACCATTTTGTAGCGGAGGGTTAAGAAACACATGCACCAAAATATGGTCTTGAGTTGTAAGGAACTTGGAAGAAAGCACTGGATACAAAGTGATTTATTTTAAGAATGATTGTATCCTACCTGGTCCAATTATTTCTGGAAAGTTTGTGAAAACCTATGGGCCAAATCCTCTGCTGGTGTAAACTGAATTCAATAAAGCTGTGCCAATTTACTCCAGCAAAGCATTTGGCCCTATATGAAGAGCATAGGAAATATTTAAAAGGATAACAATTCCAAATGTAACTTTTCTGACTTAAAAACTGATAGCTCCACTGGAAGTTGGCAGCATTCCCAATGACCATATTTAAACAAGAAGTGGAAATTATTATACACTGCAACATTATACATTGGGCCAGATTTTTCAAAAACTCAAGGCCAGATTTTCAAGTGTCCAGCAACCACAATGGAGGCCAGATTTTCAAAAGAGCTCAGCCCCCATGTAGGCACTTAAATAAGGGACAGGTTTTCAAAAGTGCTCAGTGCCCAGCAGTTCCTACAGAGACTCTTGAAGGCTCCAGCCCTGCATAAAGGAGAATGTGGAGCTGCCCAACCCCAGAACACTGGGGAGATTGTGTCTCATGCAGGCACCGTTTCTCCTTCATGTGTAAGATGGACAAGCTTCAGGCTGGCACAGATTGCTTCCCATGGTGCACTGACTTTGTTCTGAGTCTGATGTGGAAGATGCGAGTAGAGCCTGCCTCCTCTCTCTCCCCTTTCTGGTTATTCGCTCTGCAGGGAGAAAACAGTGCCTGCACTCCGCAGGGCAAAGGGACTGCTTTTGATGGAGGCCCCCCTGTGAGGCTACACAATGGGCTGGAAGTTTTTTGTGAAGCCACTCAAGAGTTAGCACCATTTGACCCAAGCAGAACTTCAACAGTGCACACGTTGTCAGATATAAGTCTTTATCACTGAATCCCAACACATGGCGTAATTGGAAATTTTTACTCTGACAGAATATTTATAGGCTCTCTCTGATACTTTGAGATGAAAAAGAGTTATGGCTACATACTGGACTTTTCAAAGGGTTTTTTTTTTTGGTCATCAAAATAAAGCAAAACCCGTCAGTACAGACCAGTGGGTAAGATTAGATATGTTTTTTAGGTTGCAAGCTAAGAGCTTGCTAATGCTTAAAGGCATTCCTTGTTGAGGAATGTTTGTTAATTTGAACTCCCCTCCCTTGCTGTGTTTCTTTAATCTCCCAACCAGCTGTCTCCCATAAAAAGATATTTCTGTTTTTAGTTACAAATCTGTTTAGAGATAAAACTTGCTCATAAATACACAACCACATGCATGGATTTTTAGCTGACAGTAGAAAACTAAGTCCGGATGAAAAATAGTAAAGTTTGTTTAGGAACAGAAAATGCATTATTCTACTTGCTTAAAGTATGGCACATGTTTTAAAGATGCTCAAGGTTTTAGTTCTAGTATGAGATTGTGCAAACAAGTCATTGAGAGAGCCATATTCTGTCACCTTTTCAGATTTAGAGCTCATCACCGGGATAAACTAAAGTGCACACAGTTCACCAAAGTACTTTTTGCCTACATCTGTATGCACTCTTCACGATAGGAAATAGATGAGAGTGTTAAAAAAAAAAAAAAACGCAACAATCCAGCCTTTGCTTTTTTACTAGTGGTAAAACCACAGGTAATTTCCAATCTTTACTTTTCAGTTTCCTTGAAATGGTATATGATATTAACCCCATAACTGCTGTGTTGTGCATGAAGGGCCAGGAACCAGAATGTGGTGCTGTTCGTTTGAGTAATGTGTCAGAAGTCAAAGCGGAGCAGTTACCTAGGGCATATACCGCTCAAAACCCAAATCCTTTTCCAGTTCTCTCTGATGCTGTGCCACAGGTATAATGCTTGATAAATGTATGTAGAGTGTGCCACTTGGCAGGTTGGCAAAATTAACACAAAACAAAAAAGGAGTTTTGGAAGAATACTCAGAACTATGGAACTTGATATAAATTGCAGCTCACTAAACCTTTGAATGACAACTAGCTAGAAAGAAAGAAAGAAAGAAGATATGTTCACTTTATGGTACTTGAACTCAGGTTCCATAAGGACTTTCATAAACTGTATGAGACTGATGTCCTATTGACCTTGGCACTAGAGTGCTGGGCACTCTATAAATGCCTAAGTAGGACTGATAACCCTAAAGAAATTTTCAAAGAACATTTTGCTATTCTGTGTAAGACTGAATACAATAAGCTATACAGAAATCTATCTATATTTCCACAGATGTCTGCAAAGGCTAAATTTCAGCAAGAGAACTATAAGAAATACCCACTGTACTCATCTCAATCCACAGAATAGTTCTACATTATTGGCAACAGCCTTAAGAAGGGAAGATCATAAAAATAAATGAGGGTGTCTGAGGTCACAACATACATTGCAGAAGGCATTCAAAAAGTTTTGGGAGGTGCAAGGCAGGTTTCTACAGTTTGCCTCATTCCATATCGTGATCCATGTAAGGTTATCTGCAAATGTCCGTTCAATGGCCTCAGTTCACATAGTAAGAGATGCTGAGTTATTTCATAAAGATGTTGAACCAATGAATCACTACTCTTTCACATTTGAGACAGATAAGTGTGGGACAGTGCTGCATTTCTTCTGGCTGAATTCTAGTCTCAGTGAAATTTACCAGTTGGTTCAATGGTAAACATGCAACATACCACACAAACACCAACCTCGTGCACATTGAAGAACACAACTGAATAGGATTTTTTCTTCAATACTGCACCAAAAACTGTATTCCTCATTTTGTCAAAAATCCCACTGATGTCACTAGGAATTCTTACTGAGTAATATTTCAGAATTCATCCAAGAGTGTTTTACTTTAAAAAAAAATTAAAAATAAAACCCTGCCACTTTCCCCAACCCACAAATCTTCAGCATTCAAAGTTGATGCCAAACACTTTCATATGTACTCTTCTTTGAGTTAATTCATAATAAGATTCAGCATACTTTCTATGGCAAATTGGTACAATTTCTTTTTATTTGTAAAATATATATGAGAGTGGGATTATAGCTGTCTCAAAATGCCAAGCTTTTACGCAGATAAAATTTCCCAGAGGGTTCCCAAACTGTGTGTTACACTGCTGAGTGTTAATATTTACAATTGGACTTATACATTAGTAGTTCTGTGGTGTTGGATGTATATAATTTCACAAATGGCTTCACAATGGATGAGGCTGTAGGCTGTCAGTTTTTCCATGGAGATGTTTTATCTTAACTGCTTCTCATGGGAGGTCCACGCCATTTATATGCTGAGGTGATACGTGCTTTTAAATACCTTACATAGATGAAGAGGTATGAATAGGACCCAAGAAGAAGGGAAGAATCTCTTCAAGTCGGGGACAGTTTCCTTGGGCTCTGTCTTTTATTGACAAGGGAATATGCCCTGGCCTGGAAACTTCCCTTTGTGTGTGAGTGTGCTTTGTCACCTTGAATGTCAACATTTCCAGTTGTTTGTTCGTGTTTCAGGCTTGGTAGGGAAATTCAGGAATCAGTCCTAGGTCCTGATCCTTAATAGCGCAAGCTTGAACCCTAAAGTAGATGTACTGAACTTGAAATATGTTGGCCAGCTGGCAATGCCTCAGATTTTCCTCATGGGATCACATAATTTAACATGACTTCCACAAGCAGATCTGACATACAGTGATGTCACGGTCCCAACTGAAACAACTGATGAACTGTCCTTATGCTTCCAGTACACGTTACAGCATCATTTGAAACCATGAAACACCTTTGAAAGGAACTAGGGAGAGATTCCAGTAATAAAAAGGGAAGTTACACAAGCTATCAATCCATCAGATTCTGCTCTCATATACATCAGAGCAGATCCATGTTAACTCCCAGTGGCTTCAGTGGATTCCAGGTTTACACCAATATAACTGAGAGAAGAATTTATCCTACTAATAAAAATAACATAACACAATAAAGACTTCACAAAAACTTCTTTTTAAAGTAATAAAATAAAATAAATAATGATATGGAGCTGCTAAATGCCCTAACCATATATTAAGGATTTGATGCAGGCAGAATATAATTTCTGCTACACCCAGAGCAATGAGATATAGTTGAAAAATGAGCTGACAAGCATGATGCCTCTGGAGAAAAAAGCTGGCAGTTAAACATGACAAGTTAATACGCTATTTATAGCCGCAAGGCATTCATGATGCACCCTTAGCAGTTGTGACTTGAGACTAAAAGCTTTAACCAATAACACTATTAAATTTAACCAATAAAATTATGCAAAGCACCAAAGACCATGTGACTGTGGATCAATAAGTGGTATTTCCTTTAGAGACCATGTCTCAGTGGAAACTTTTTTTGCCCCGTTTTACAAATACAGAAAGACAAATCATGGCCATGTTAAAGTTTAAGAAGTTAAAACAAATACAAAGAGAGAGAGAGGCCCAGATCCTACAGACACTTACCCATGTGAGTAACTTCACACACATCAGACTATTCACACACAAAGCTATTTGTGGGGTGAGGGGTCTGGCAGGTAGTGTTTTCAGGATCAAGGCCTAAGTGTATTAACTGGGGATGCTTTTGGTCTTTAATAGGAAAAGCAGTTTTAAATGAAAATCTGCCACATGTGCTGCAAATTATTTGATGTCAAATAATTAAACTCTAAGAATCAGCTATTTCACTTATACAATCACAAGCCAATACTGCATTTGTTAAACAGGCAAAACTTCCTTTAACTTCAGCAAGAATTTGTTCCTGAGTATGGACTACACTACAGTAGTGGGCCCTTATGTTTCATAATGCTGAGTTGAGCTCCTTTTCAGGTCAAAGTTTAATGTAGATCAAACTAAGGCAGAGTGTTCTCAGTCTATGGAGATCCCTCCCTGTGTATGTCCAGCTGGGTCCCTTTGTGGATGTTTACAAAGCTCAGTTTAAGACTTTTCCTCCTTTACCATGCAGTTCTCCATTCTTGCATCAGCTGTTTTCTAGTCGGTTATTTTTCTTTACCTTGCTTTTCTTAGAATGGTTGGGCCACATTTTATTTTATTTGTTGTTGCTTTTAACTTTGGTACAGTGCCCAAATATATGATGATGTTGTTACCTATATAGGCAAAAAAAAAGGTGGGGGGGGAGATAGAGAAAAGAATAAATAAAGATGCAGCCTCTGCAACTTGTGCATCTTAAGTTACTCCATTAGCACACTTTCCAATAAATGGCTTTTCATGGAGAAGGCATGTTCCAGGACATGCCGATTTCTAACTTGACTCTGTACTCCCTTGACAAGTGAGAATGAAGGAAGAATGAACCTTCCCATACAGACATGGTCTGGCCAATTCAAAAACACATCAGAGGTTCTGGGTTATCTTCCCAGCTCTGTCAGACTTCCACTGTAACTGTGGGTAAGGCACTCTGTGCTTTACGTTCTGTGAATCTCCCTTTCCTCAGCTTCCCCATCTATAAAATGAGGATGATATTTACCTACCTCAAAAGGCTGTTGTGAAGCTTAAATCACTAAATCTGACAAGTAGGGGATGATAACCTAGATCCTGGACTTTCTAGACTTGAGATTTAGACTCCAAACCTTCCTTCTCTGTATTATTGCTAAAGACACCAGGTTTAGGTATCTACACATTAGCATGTTTATCTTGCTGTAAAATGCAGTGAACCCAGCTTTGCTTCTTTATGAAAAAGAAAAAGATAACAAAACAAATGATCCAAAAACAGGATGAACCTTTACTTCCTAATGGGGTGACCCATCTGACATCAAATTACTCTGACATTCCACTGCTCCATGAGTACAGCCATCAATCTGGGATGGCAGCTTTATCTTTCTCAGTGTTATAGACTTTGTGAAGATCAGCAATCAGAGTAATAGGAAAAGCAATACAGAAAACATATAAACTCTAGTGAGTATCTTCAAATGTTTTCTCAGCATGCTAGCTGTTACAAGCTTAGGCACCTGGATAGTAAATTACTAGAGTCTGATTTGTTCAACAGGTATTTTGTGCATGGCTAGCAAATTAGCAGTAACAATCCAAATTTACCCCATAGTTATTGGCACCCAGGATCCTTTTTGAAATGCCATTGCAAGTTTACTTGGGAAAGAGCTTTGAAGGGCAGTTTTCCAGAAAAAACAAACAAATTTTCATGGGTATGCTACTGGAGAAGATTATTGTTTCCATTCTCAATTGCTTGACCTTAATGTTGTGGCCAAGACAGTCATACAAAACCTCTTTTATATGAACTGAAATTAAAAAAAAAAGTTTCTTTCAAATATAGGTAAGAAAAGATCAGATTTTTTTTTTTTTACACACACACACACACACACACACACACACACACACACACACTGACCCCCTGCATTTCGACTTGTCATATTTGCTTTTCATTATATTGGAGCCAGTGGGTGACTTTTGGTCAAGGAGAAAATTCTGATTGCTGTTACATGCTTCTGTGATTTGGAGCTTCTAGGATAGTTTACACAGGGAGAGAAACCAGGAGAAAGAAAATCAAAACTATATCAAAAGTTGGCCCAAATTCCTTGAAACCACTTTGTTCTTTTTTTTCTGGATTACGGTTTAAGATTTGTTTTCCTACTATAGTTTTTATTTTGGAGGAGCAGACAGAAGTCAGGTGAGAGATTCCTATTGTTAGGACAAAATACAAGATGGGAAAAGGGAGAAAAAACCCTCATATTTTCCCCAACCAATCCATCCATCCCTTCTCCAAAACCCTATAAACATTCTTTTTTTCCAAGATGCTTAGCAAAATGAATCATAGAATACCAGGGTTGGAAGGGACCTCAGGAGGTCATCTAGTCCAACCCCCTGCTCAAAGCAGGACCAATACCCAGACAGATTTTTACTCCAGTTCCCTAAATGGCCCCCTCAAGGATTAAACTCACAACCCTGGGTTTAGCAGGCCAATGCTCAAACCACTGAGCTATCCCTCCCCAAACTAGTGTGCCTGGTGAGGTTTGAACTTACAACAACCTCAGCATTACTCCACACAACACTGCTCTACATGCACCATGCACTAACCCATTGCAGCACTGGGGCCCACACAAATGGAATGGAAACAGACATGAAAACATACCCACCAATATGCTACAGTAAGTAATAGAACAGTAATATTTTCTTTTCCTCCCACTAGCAAGTAGTACTGACACCTCCTGTCTTAATATACTCTTGCTCACAAACAATAGCTTTTTCTTCCACTGCTTCTATATAGTACATCTGTGGTGCAAACAGTATTCCCAGGCACCCATAAAGGTCATTTTTATTAGAGACTGCTACCATCTATTATTAGTTTAAGATTCTCTGGGTCAGCTCACCCAATAAGGAATGCTAGTTATACCAGTATTTCTGAAGCCACAATCATAGATAAGTCAAGCAAAATGGCACAGGGGAAAACAAAAACCAAAACAAACAGAAGGAACAGAAATAATGCTACAGCAGCAGAAGGTGAAGGTAATCGGCTGCTCTTAATGACACAAAGACTTCACTGTGGATTTTTTTTATTTAGTTAGTTTGTTAAAAGACAAAATTTAGAATGGGAATTTAAATTTCCCCCTTGTAATGGGGTTCACTCACTGCTGTGGTGCCTCCTCATGGCTGTGTATGGGGAATCAGCTGTTCTCTCGTCTGGTGCCCCCTTCTGTCATTCACTCACCTCCTGGCCTATCTCTCTCTGTGACTTGGGGGGCTCTCTCTCTTTGTGACTCAGCCCTCTGGCCAGGTCACTGTATAATCTTCCCCTTCCAGGGTATCAAAGTCCCACTGGATCAGGTATCCTCATGCCATTCTAGAGAGTCTTCTGCTCCAAGACCAGGTCCTATGCCACTTCCCTAGTGGCTGATATGGGAACCTGAGCCTGCCCCTACTCTACGTTCTAGTCCAGGGACACTATGTCTAGCAACTCAGGTCAGCTTGCTCCCAGACCCTGTTGCTATTTCCCTGGACCCCTTCCTACTCCCCTCTTTGACTTCTTGCCAGATTCTGTAGCCCCTTCAGGGCTAGTGTGGGGTGAACATCCCATCACATAACTCTGTGCCCCTTTATCGTTTTCACTGTACCCTCATGCATTCTGTATACATCATACATACGCCACAAAATCTTTCATAGAGCATTTAAAATTTTTATTTTGGTTCTATTTCTCACATCCCTCTGCCAGTAAAGCAAGCCTGCCTTAATACCATGACTCGAACTGTAGAAGACTTAGAAGGAATGGAAAATTACCATTAGAATATTTATATTTGATGCCTTTAAATATGAGCTAAGTAGATTTTACATATATAACAACACTGCCATGTTAAGTTTAAGTATATTGGGATCTTCTGTACATCTCTTTTCCAATGAAATAAGCTCCTGTTTTGAGTTCTAATAGGTCATGGGATACAGTATCTAATTAGAAACCTGTCATTGATCCGTGATTGAACTGTGCCCACTTAACACCTCAGCTCAGTGTGGTTTGGAAAGAGAAAGGAAATTACACATTTGGAGAGAAAGAAGCAGGTATTACTTTGGCAGGATTTCTTTTAAAAAAAAATGTTCCCTTTCAGAAATAGCTGAGAGATTTTGGATTCTAAATGCAATTTAATACATGACTGCAATTAGTCACGTGGGTCTTGTGACTGTATTTACGGTACGTTTGTATGACGTGTGTGCATCTAGACTTCTGAGCTGCAAAGCCACGAGTGAGTTTGCATGTCATTCCAAATGACTGCTGATAAAACCTCTATACCACGTATTCCACATATGTTACACAAATCTATTGTAGGAATCTTTTAAAAAAATTGCATTGGGACTATTGCTATACCTCACTGGTGCCCATAAACCCAAGCATATACAGGCCTCAGAAGGAGAGAAAAGTTCAGTCTAAAATATGCAGCTTTGCTTTTGTGGGCAAGGCACCCATCCCCAAATTCAGGCTGATAAAGGTTTTATGACACTCTCTCTCCCTCTCTCTAGACTTTAATTTGGTTTTCCCACAACATATGCAGCATGAAAGTACATGGTATAAAGATTTTATTAGTCCTCGTTTGGGATGACATGCATAACTCTCTTATGATTTCACAACTTGGGAGTGATGCTGCCATTCCAAATTCCTACAGCTAAAACATTTATACCACATGAAACCATCATGAATTTTCTCCTTCCCTCTACAACACTTACCACCCTATACTCCCACCCATACTTCCCTATTCCAAGCCCGGTTCTGCTTAGTTTATTAGATCTGCCAAATCAGAGGCCAATGTACTGTGGATGTGCACATATTTAGTGAGTCTACTATTGTATTAGTGTCATTGTAGACCATCTATTTTCTCTCTTTATTGTGACAGGTCAGGGGAAAATAACTAGCATGATTTGATTTAAAAACTAAATAAAACTAACCTTAGTTATCTGTTCTTGCAAAAAAATGAATGTACAATTGCCATACTTGCATTTAAATATTTTCCCTGAAATACAGTGCACAGTGAAGGTAGATTAACATTTGACTTTTCACATGCAATTTACATATTGAGAATTGGGTATAGGAGTGAGGGCTTTAATAAAGATTATCTATTTTACCAATTCAACAAGATTTAAGTGTGCACTTGCTTTTCAATGTCATAGAAATAGTGAGGAAATGCATCATTATTTTAGGTAATCAATTTTCTGCAAAACAAAATTAAATAAAAATAAAATGAACTGGTAATATTTGATTAAAATGCTTTGTTTGAATACATTTGTCACTTGAAATTTAGGCACAGAGGTACAATCACATACTGGACATAAAAATAGTTTAGACAAACACCTATTAGGGATAATCCTGCCTCAGCACAAGGGAATGAACTAGATCTCTTCCAGTCCTATATTTCTATGGTGGGCAAGACTGTTCCTCAGTTTGTGCAGGCATGTATGGAAGGTTAAGACACATTCCCCCTTACGCTCTTGTTTCCTTTGGTCTGGGCTTGCAAGCGTATGTGTCCACCATGTACTCACTGCTCTATCTCATAGCAGGTGGATGGGGAACATGCAGAACTCTGAAACCAACAAAGGGTCCATCAATAAAATTCACAGGTGGGATGCAATGTAGCCAGCTCTCATGATCTTATCGCAAGTCCTGAGATATGTGGCATTTTTCTTAAAGTCCCAGCTCTTGGAGTCACATCACCACAGAAGAGTATTAGATTTGTTTGCTTGTTTGTTTTTAAGAGGTAAGTTTATAGCCTGCATGTCTGCAGAAGAAGAAGAAAAAAAGATGAAAACGTGACCACTGTGCCATCCTGTACCTCAGAATTGTACCCTGGAACCTCCCATATTCACCACTGTCATATAATTATGATATGTTTTGTACAGAGTATGCCTTGTGAGGTGGTATTTTAAAAGTCTTGATCTGTTGAACATTAATATCCTGTTGGATTGTATGTGCTATCATTGTACGTGAAGTTATGAAGTTTTGCTATGCTCCAATCTACATGCTATTCCACTACTTGGTCACATCCCCTCCTTCATGCTTGTTTTCCTTCTGCCTGGATGTGCTCCTCAGCCACCTGGTTGTATTCTCCCCCTGCAAGCCTGACCTGCTTCCTCTTTCCCTCCTCCTCGAGACATTCCTTTCCTAATGGTCACCTCTGTTCCTTAAGGTTAACTCCAGTTTCTCTATCTGCTCCTACCTTAATGCCCTCCCCACCCCTCCCCAGTAATCACAGAGCCACCTGTAGCTTCTCTGGCTACAACCATGGGGCCAATTGCTTTAGACACCTGCAGCAATTAGCCATGGGAGGGGTGGCAATTCCCAGGCTGAGCATGCTTGAACCATGCGATGGCAGCACTAGGGGCTCCCAATCCTCAGCGCCGGCTCTAGGCTGCTGCAGACTCTACAGTTAGGTGCTTCCCTCCTCCAGGCCATGGCTTTAAGTACCTGAGATACCCACCCCTGCAGTAGGGGCCCCCAATTCCATGTGCCCCTCAACTAGTGCATAGTCATGCAGAAGGTGCACCCTGGATGATTTCAGAGGCTGGGATTCCAGGAGGTTCCCCCATCCCTGCGCAGCAGCTCTGCCCCAAGCTCACTGTGGGACCAGAACCCTGGTCTCACCAGTCCTGGCAGCTTCCCCACTCCCTCCCCCTCTCTTTCTGGTTGATAGCAGCCAAGGGAATGGTGGGAGATGTAGTTCCTTTCCTGCTCCAAGGCCGGCTCTCCAGGCAGGGAGCTGGCCAAGAAACTACAGCTCCTGGGGTCCCTTGGACTCTCAGCTGTCGGGCTGGATCCCTGCAGGCAGAAGGTGAGAGCTGGGGGGCGTGGATACAATGTATCATGGCCCGGGATACAATGTATCATGTTCCGGGGAGCAGGGTGGCTGGCGCTCTGCCCACCCCTGGGGCTGGCTGGGCGTGTGTGGCGGGGGTAGGTGTTCTCTGGGACTGGATGCTGGGCACTATGGTAACCTCCACTGTGGGAGGGGAGGAAGCTGGCCTTGTGGGCCCCTTCTGAGTGTGGGCCCAGAGCCACTGGCGCCATTGCAAACCTGGTACTGGACCTGCCACAGGTTTGTGTCTTGACACAGCATCACAGTGTGAGAGAGATACCCCAGGTTGGTGGGACAGAGGGCTCAGTGGTCCCTCAGAGGGCTCAGTCCAGGCTGCACCCCAGGAACCCCATCACAACCACGCTAAAAGCTAGGACACCAGAATTGAATCCTCTGATTTTTAAGCCAGTCTCATGATTTTTTGGGGCTGCCCTATGATTTTTTTTTAAACTCTTGGGGTTGGGGGGATGGTCAGTAATTTGCAGCACCGAGCAACAGCAAATGGTTATCCATCAGAGCAAAAGGGAGAACGGGGGAATATGTGGCTCAAAAATGTGCTGTGTCCTTGTGATATAATCTAGCCCAGGGTAACTGGAGCCAAAAATCTAATTATTTGAATATTAAAATTTCTGTATACCCTTAAGTCACAAACCCATTGAAAGAAGCATGAGGCAAGTACTTTTGATTTAAATATTAATAGTGATAAAGTATCTCTAAAATATCTGTACATCAGTGATTACCTAAATGATACTTTAAATTATTATTATTTTTTTTTAATGACATGATTTAGAAATGCTTATTTTTAAAGGTAAAAAACTGCATATGAACATTCATATACAGGCAGGCAGAAAGACTTCAATCTGTCTGGTGTTCCAATTACCTGTCTTAAGTGTATGGAACTGGATTTTATATATAGATTCCATTACAGGTTCCAGCATCTTGAACAAACACAGACATATCATTATGCTCTTGCTATGGAACTGCACCAGAAGACATTCTGTGAAATGCAAATATCTCAGCCAAGTTCCTGTATAATAAAGATACTGAGGTGTAGTCAATGTTAAAAAGGTGAGATCAGTTGAAACATCCCTTGGTCCAAGTTTTTACCTCTTGAGCAGTGAGAGGAAATAAAATAAAAAAAAGGACACTTCTTTTGAACATATTGTACTTGTGTTACTTTTAAATGTTATGGTGTTCCAAGGGGTAATTCGTAGCATATGAAAAAATGCTATATTAAAAACTGTACCCCAACAATTTAAATATAATCATGTTAGGTTCTTTTCAAAGGGATACATATTCCTTCTACCGCTGCCAAATGGTAAAAGCAAATGATCTTCCCATTATTATAGTGTTAGTATTATTGTTGTATTAATACTTCTGTTAGAAACTCTCTCCTGGGTGTCTTTGTAAATGGCTGTAGGAATCTGCTCCGAGCTGAAACATGGCTGAAAGTGTCAGCCGGGGTCCTCTCCTCCCAGCCAATCTGCCTGCCTTTCACATATTTGTCACGAACAGTATTTAAAAATATCTATTCAAAAATTATATTTTAAAAAAGCAAATTTACCAGTTTAAGATGATCTTTCCACTGTAACACAGATATGGCTTTAGTTTAAAAATTGAAATCTGCTACTCTGTGCATTCAAAATATAGTCTAATTGCTCTTGAGATGTGGGAAGTATATATATATATATATATATATATTTTACACACACAAAAATCCAAACTATGGCATAGGCTCTACTATGCTGTACAGAACAGAGGGGAACACAAATACAGAATTTCTACTGAATCAGGCAGCTGTGTGTACTGACAAGGTGACCACATGTTTGCATGCATCCGTCCATGGTTTAGTAACATGTCATACCTCAGTACCTATGGCATGTATGAGGAGAATTATTTATCTATAGGGTATACAGTCAGGGAGGTATTGGGAAAAAACTAGTATAATTTATGCCAGGAGCACTGATGTCTTCCTCTGTGTTTATACAGAGTCTAACACAGTGAAGCCCGAATTCTAATAGGGACTTCTGTGTAGTGTCGAAATAGTGATAATCAATAGAAGAGGATGAGAGAGCAAACACACGTGACAGACATTAGTTCCATTCCTTAAAGCAATAGCAGAAGGCACTCAGATATGATGGTGATAAGAATGGTATAAGAGCCTATATAGAAGGCTCTCATTTCCAGTTTCTATTTTCTATATTGTGCCAATAGTATTGAATCATGGGATTTAGATACATACAACAGTTTGGGATAACCCCTTTAGGCTCTTCTCATCTTGGAGAGAAGGATCTGAACCCCGACTTCAGATGGTAACACCTTGATTACCCAGTAAGGTCAGAGGCTGTGATCTGCAGCCCTGAACAGAGCTACAAGAAGCTGTAGGGAGAGGCAAACAACCCAAGGGTGCTAGTCCTTTGTTTTTAATTAAAAGGAAGATACACTATTTTGAAAGAAATATTTTGATTAGTTTTCAATGCAAATTAATCATACCTAAATCCTTAATGCATGAACATAAACATAATCCCAAACATTGTAAATCTCTTGAACAAATATTAGGCATTTTATAAACTTACAGCAACGCTGTTTTTCTTTGTGTTTTCCCCCCTAATGAGAAAAGGACAATTACATTTAAAAAAATGATTAAATTATTTGAATTTGTGACAACTGGCCTCAGATAGAAAATGCATAGATATGAACACCATATAAAGCTTGATCCATGCTGTATGTGCTTTAAATAATTGGACAAGCACCTCAAGCTCTTGGAGGAGGTATCAGAACTTCAGTCTGCTACAGGAATTTTCATCATGCTTTAATGTATTGTATTTAGTGTTCTGCAGTCAGTCAGAAAAAAAAGATTTGAAAATCTGATTTAAAGAAGACAGCATCATACAAAAGTGTGAATTGGATAATTAGCACTTACTTCTTTTTTGCAAAGCATTAACATTGTATTTTGGATACAAAATTAAAAGGCTAAAAGTTTTCAGGGATTGACATTCATTTCTATTGTCTACATTACAGTCAAATGACTAGAGCAAATCTAAAACCTTTTGAAAAGCTGAGTTTGATTTACAGCCAGATGTGTAGCACCACAGGTCAATATGAGAAGGACTTGAATCCCCCTCCTGCCCATTCACAATGCTTCAGTCAACAAGCCAGGTTTGAGAACAGATACCTGACATGGGATGAAAAACAATGTCTGAATTACTGTACTTTGTGCAACTGGAGTGCTTTACAGTGCACATGCTGCTCTCAGTTGGGGGTACAGGTACAGGGATCCAAGTCTCTGGTTTAATAATCATCATTGCAAATATTTCCACTGAGGAGACTTTTTTAGATGCATTCCTACATATTGACACATGTGGCAGATTTTCAGCCTAAAAGGAGAAGGCAGAGAAAGAAAACAGAAATAAAAATATATAGATAGATAGATAGATAGATCAGCAAAGTTTTCTTTATTACAATAACTGGCATAACGTGCTATTGTATGCCAATCCAGAAAATACTGCTTGGATACACAATTACTGACAATATCACATGGGACTAGGGCCATAGCATAGAGCCAGTAGTCATTTGTGGCAGTGTGTTCAGGAAAAAAAATATACAGTATGTGAGGATTTCTTGTACTTTACCAGCACAATTAGCATGAACTATTTCTCTAGGGTATGGGTTGCACAATCACTGAAACTGATCCCGAAAAAATGGCACATTTATGATTTCAACTGTGTTAGTCAATACCAACTAGTTAGTCAACATTAACACGCAAAATACATTATGTGTTCTACTAACATAAGCATTTCTGTTGTGCTTCATCAGTACAAAGTAATTAAAATACTATCTTTCATTGCACATAGCGATGGTATTCTGTTAAGTTGTTCTTGACTTTAGAATTAAAAATTGATTGAGTAGGAATTCAAAACTTAGGTAATTTCTTTTATTAACTATTCATCCTGTTTGTTGCTGGAATCAGTTAAAAGTCTGTCTGCCTCTATTTCTTCCAGTGCAAGCCAAATTTTATCCCCAGACAGGAAAAACTGACTCACTGAAGTCAGTGGAAACTGCCCACATGATTCTGAATGCAGAATTTGGCCCTACTTGGTTTTTTTTTTCATACATTTTTGAAACCGTATTCTGTTCTGTTGGTATCCTTCAGGACTTTGTGTTAAATCTACTTCTTTTCTCCATTTATAGCTATTCCCTGGTGACCTCATCTTCCACCATAGTTTCAGGAACACCCTTTATACAAATGACGTACAAAGTGCCTCTCTAACTCTGTATCTCAGCCCTGGATGTCCCACCATGTTCACAAACTCCTTGTTATTCCTCCTGAACCCTTCCTTCTGACCACTATGCTCAGACAGATTCATCTTTGTCTCCTCTTTTTTCCAAACACATCCAGGTACTTGACAAATGTTTTCACTTTTTCCCACTATAGTATTGCTAAAAACTATGTTCTCTGTCACAATTGTCAACTCCCTGCATTGCTCAACTCCAACCTTGAATACTGCAACTTCTTGTACTGTTATGAAAGGGATTACTTTTGGATAATATAGTATGCAATGTGAGTTAGGGTGCTACAATTAGACCCTGTCTAATTAATTCTGAGAACAATGAAGCAGGTTACTAAATATATCTACCCTCTACTGCGAAATAGATTTAATTACAGTGGGACTACTTACAGAGTAAAGTAGCACTCACTTTGTGTAAGGGGGCAGAATCTGGGCCAGAATGTTTATAAAGCACTTTGGAGAATACTTACTACTAAAGGTAATGATAACAACTGAGTCTATTGTCCTGTGTTCATTAGATAACTGCAGGATTGGTGCTCTCCCAACTTAAAAATAAATAGAGCTGGCTGGAAATATTTTTTTCTTCTGGGGAAAATGTAAAGAGTTTTGGCCCCAAAAAAAAAAAAAGAGTGAAAAGCAAAAGCTTTTGGATGAAAGACAAAAACTGTGATTCAGAAATGTTGCCATGGTGCAATAATACTGATCTGTCATGGTGCATCATGGGAGTTGTAGTCCAGATAAGACTTCCAGCCCTTTGAAGAATATGGGAGCATGAGACACGAACTAAAACTCCCACAAAGCATCATGGTGGCATTTATGAAACATTTTCAGTTTTCAGTCAAAAATGTTTATGTTTTGAAAGTTCAGATTTTCAATGAAAAGTCAAAAAGTTTTCTGCATAAACCAGATATCCTTAGCAAAAAATATAATTGTTGAAAATTCAATTTTCTGTCAAAAACAGTTTCAAATGAACATTTTTGACCAGCCCTACATTTAAGACATTTGAGCTGTGAGAATTTGTGAAATATTGACTTATTTGGAGAGGATCCAAATTCTCAGAAATAGTCTCTCTCAGGATACAGCTAGTATGCATTAATGTGGGCACAAAACTTCAATTGTCTATGATTACTATAAGTGATTGTATCACCAAGTGAAAAGTGTTAGTTTAGGGAAAGACTTATTACAGCACTATCACAAAGGTAAAGTCCTTACGCTGTCAACGACAATAAAGGAAATAAGAATCACAGTGGTGATACTTTAAAACTTGCCATTTTATCTATTATACATGAAGTATATTAGAGTACCATAGATATCTACCTAATATACAGAAATAAGGCTTTGGAATACTATTGTAGATTTCTGTACTCAACTTATATAAAGAACTCTAGCAAATTTAGCTGTTTGTGTCCAATCCTGAAAGTGATGAGCAACCTCAGCTCCATTAGAAATCAATGAGAGTTGAAAATACTCAATTCCTTGAATCAGGCCATTTATCATCTAAGCAATTATTTAAACTAGGAGTCGCTGATCGATATGTGATTGGACATTGTACATGCTTCTCAGTCTATTTTAGGTTCACAAAACTAGATTGAGTTAGCAGACACCCTCCCTAGTAATTTAAACCATTTTTTTCCCCAAGGCTGACTTTTTAAAATGCTTTTATATATAGCTAAAGGGATAGAAATTACACTCCCAAAGCTAGAGGATTCACTGACTACAGTAATACAGTACACTAGTAAAAATATATTTAGGCCAAACTTTCAAAAATAGGAGCCTAAAGTTAGCCTGCTAAGTCCTTCTTCAGGTTCTGAAACAAGTGGCCAGATTTTGAAAGGTGCCGAGCATTGATCATCTATAGGGAAGTCAATGAATGTTGGGCACTTTGGAAAATTAGAAAAAAACATTCAGCAGCTTAAGTATGGAACACCTGACCTTTTTCTCTGCAAAGTCTATCTGTCTTATATATTTTTTTTCATTTTACCTCATTTCTGCTGTGCTTTCACCCTATTTTTTTTCCACTGTTTTTTTCCCCTCTCTCTTCCTTCTCTGCTCTTTTTCAGGCTTTCCAAGATGGAATGTGAACCCAGAAACATGAGTCTGAATCAATGTTTCTAACCGGGAGGTTTCAGTGGATTTGAAATTATGCAAAATGAGTTCACCCATCTCTAATAGAAACTTACACACACAAAGCCTCTGTAGAAAATGGATGTACTGAAGGCAGGTTCCTAGTATGAAGTAAGTACTTCCAACATTTATAGCTTAGAACTTAATTACATACTGCCCCACAGGGAAAGGTGCCTCATTTCCCCATGCAGAGTTTGTTACTTACTGTTATAAGAAGAAACATTACTTTTAATAAAGAATCAATAACATTACAGCTATTACATACTTTCAATCTGTATTTAAAGCAGCCTTGTTCACTGAAGAGTCAGAATGGCTGCTTCAAGTCTTCTGAGATGGGGAGTTCTAGAACTTTAAAGTTTCAGTAAATACTTTTAGCTGAACAGGCACATTTAGTGAGAGCTGTAAAGCTTTTTAAACTTTCTTGAGTATAATTACTTTCTGATTAGTAAGAATGAGTATTCATCTATGGTATATATGAGTCCTGTGTTTTAGAAACTGTCAAAACCTTGTACATAATGTCATGATTGCTAAGAAACTTTAAATGTATGCCATAGTGGAAAAATGTAATTGTTCAAGCCATCTGGGTACATAAAACATTCACCAATTTTAAACAAAAGATAGAAAACACACACAAAAATTCAGTTTTTCACCAGAGTTTCCAAAAAGAAGCCTGTTTTTCTAATATTATTTATGAGAAGTGAGTTAATTATTGAGTTCTACAAAATCTTTCTACAAAAAGGCTCAGGCATATTAACTCAGACAACAGCACAGAATACAGACACGTGGTAATATTTCCATGTTATTGTACAGAATGCATTTGGCCAATGCAGCATTCCTGGGCAAAGTCTTAGCCCCGTTATTCCTTGTTCAACAGAACAGCAATTTTTTCCCAGAACTCACTATTGAAGCACGGCTTTATATGGCTCTGCTGCTTTAGTATTTTCTTAGGCACTTTGATTGCCAAATGTTATCTCTCTCCCATTTTATAAAGCATTTAACCGGTTCTCGTTTTTTTACCGGTTGCTTATACCAATTTAACATTCCTATTTTATTTGGATTAAGGGCATACGAGATTACATGTACACTTAGCTGGTTAGAAATATGTGACATCTTATCTCCTGTTGTGAGCTCTCTTGCTCTCTAATGTTGTGTACAAATTAGAACATTATAATAACTTTGTGTTTCAGTAGGGAGTAGAGATGAGCTGGAATTGAAGTGAATGCTACCTATGGGCATTACAATATGATTTGGAATAATCAGATAATCTGACCTATTTCATATCTAAAAAAATGCAGCAACCTAATATTAGCATTGAATGAAATTCAGAATTTATGTCCTGCAGAAAATTCCGATGTTTCAGCATATTTTTGCACCATAAATTGGGACAAAATGTTGAAATATTGAAATTTTTGCAAAATAAAATATTCAGAAAAAATTCAATTCAGAAATGTCAAAATGTTTAATTTTGATATTTGTGACTGAAACAATACATTTCAACAATCCCAAAATCAAAATATTTCCTTTTGGTTTGTTGACTTGACCTAAAACATTTTGTTTCAAGTCAGTTCATAATTAAATGGCATTTCCGTACTCTGGTGCATTGCCTCATGGGAGTTGTAATTTAGGAGCCCAATGTTTCCATTCTCCCTGGAAGGACTACGGTTTCCATGAGTACCTAGGATCATGTAACTCCCATGTACAGGAGAGAGACCACATTGCATTATGGTAAATGTAGTCCTACAGGAAGCTCAGCACATGGGAGAGAAGAAGGGCATACTACAACTCCCGTCTACCATGGGGCAACACTGATAGGGAAATGCAAGCTTAACATTTTGTTGAACTGATTTGAAAAAGAATACTTTGGTCAGTTCAACCAAATGAAATATTCTGATTTGAGTAGAACCTACTAAAAACAAAATACTTTGTTTCCTGACTACAAATAAAAAATGTTCTGCAGAATTGAAAATTTTCCCTTACAAAGTTTTGATTTTGCAGAAACTGCATTTTCTATAAAAAAATCCTTCCAATAGAAAATTCCTTATCAGCTTTACCCAATACTCAAAAAGCTCCTAAGTAAGGGCTAGATTTGACTTTTACAATATGCCCTGAGCAAGGGGCAGTAGGTTAGCTGCACCACCTCAAGTGCAGAGCAGAAAACAAATTGTGATTCTGAGAGTTACAATTCCTCCCCTGCTTGTCTATTACTCTGAAGGAAGAGTCAGTTATTTTATCTCTTTCCATAGAACAGCCCATGCACCATCCAGCTATATAGCTGGTGAGAAAGAAGACAGGCAGAATGAAAGCTACACCCACTCTTCACCCCTTCCTCATCCTCATACGTTTGTTCACATTAGATAGTACTGGATGAGTAGCCCAACCTCTCCTCACCGGTCAGAGTAGGAGGGCAAAGTGGACCAGTGTAAGCGCTGTGACAATATAGCCTGAATTAAACATGGCTATGCATTTCTGCACATGTCTGAGGGCGCCACGGAGATATAGCCTTGATCACTTTTTATAAGTCTTCAAAATAATTTTTTCTCTCCTATAGAAGCATATACTCATAGCATTAGTATCTTCCTTATCATCTTGATTATACTGTCAACTTTTCTTGTCTTTAGAAGCATAATGTAAAGTAAAACATTTACTGCTTAAATATTTCCAAATTACATGGGGAAATAACTAAGTTCTATGGTCAAAAAAATACAGCACCTGTCAGTTTTAAATATGAAGCTGTTCTCAAGAACAAGAAGCTGTTTGCATGAACAAACAGGAATACTGATGCTAAAACCTGTCACAAGTGTTCCCCATTGGTATGCTTAGCAAATGTAAAATTTGGAGGGTGTACAATTCATGAGCATCATTTTAAAGGCCAAGTTGATGTCACTTTGAAAATTTCTTGCTGCATGC
The DNA here is from genome assembly GCF_002925995.2 of Terrapene triunguis. Classification (NCBI taxonomy): domain Eukaryota; kingdom Metazoa; phylum Chordata; order Testudines; family Emydidae; genus Terrapene; species Terrapene triunguis. The sequence goes on along the minus strand of NW_020698242.1, from coordinate 847,016 downwards.
ATATTTGGAGATAGAGTTCTGCCCACGGAAGTCAATGGAAGTCTTCCCCTTGAATTCATGGAGCTTGGATCAGGCTCTAAGTACACTAAAATAAAGACCTGTTTATATATTCCTCTGATATTGTGTGTGTGTGTGTGTGTGAACACAGGCTTGTGATATCACCAGCATTATTATTGCATGTTGGCAATAATCACAGTTGTAATAATGGTTGCCTTGCTCAACTATCATCTAGAAACTCCCTGCAAGCATGAACAGTTTGAAAACCAAAGGTTTAACATCCCGTAAGCAAACTTTTAATAACATGTTGTTTAGTAAAGATCAGGACCTCTGCAATTACCTTTTAACATATCTAAATTTTAAGTGATGAACACAGTAGATTAGCAAGCCTGAGTTTTTCTCTTTCTCAAAAAAGCCCTCCTATTATAATGAAGAACCTCATAATCACAATAAGAATGTTAGACAATAAATTTAGAAAATAATTACAACCACTCAACCATGTTTTCTGTGCTCTGAAATCAACTAGAGTAGGAACTATTTGATAACATCCCTTCTATTTTTAGGGTTTGGTGAAACAGAAGAAAAATTGTAGGGTGTGTTTAATACACTGATCGAAACTCCCCTACCACCACCTAAGGCACCAATCCTTCAAACACTTACACTTACATACATGGTCAACATTTTTATGTATGAGAAGTCTCAGTGACTTCAAGGAGACTATTTATGTGAAACTAGTTGAGGGATCAGGGAACAAAAATCAAAGATCTAATGGTCCAAACGTATCCTTGTTGTCACTCCACTGATATCAATAGGTATGTCTAAACTGTGTCACCATACAGTGGGACATCTTAAGAAGAGCTATAAAATGCCATGAAAGACAAAAGCAAGAATGATAGAAGGCACAATAATATCAAAATTAGTGATGAGCGAACTTCACAAGGCTCAGAGTTTGAATTCAGTTCTGATAAAGCACATGAAAGATGAAGCAAAAAATGAGAAGCACATTTTAGAAAGTCAATTAAGTTTATCAGTCCAACTTCCATTTCTAAAAAAGTTTAGAGTTGAGGCAGAGACTGAGGGTTACCTGGACTGGCTGTTCATCCCTAATCAAAAGAATCAAAACAGGAGGTGTTTTGAATTTAAAACTAACATTGCACTGTTTCACACGTGACCAAGAGCTGCTGAGCAGGCTCCCAATAAAAGAATGTATGTTCACTGTAAAGATACAGTGTCAAAAAGATGAGTGGGCCCTGCACTGTGAAACTGCTTCTTTTAGTTCTCAACTCTCATAACATTTAATTGAAATAGATATATTTGACAGAATCCCCTCAGACAGTGTCATGAGGGCTGGCAAGCTCTAAAGCCAACATAAACTATTGAGCCTCACATCTCCAAAGGTCAATGGTATCTATTTCCTCAAACAACAGATGTGGTGATCAGTGTGAAATTGTTGAAGTTTATATCCTGACTATATTACATGCATTGTATTATAAAGTGTCCTTGTATTTAGTATGTCTGGCTTCATGGCCAGACAAGTGTACTATTTATAGTTGCAAACTTTTAAAACTGTGTGTCAGCAAAATCATTTCTCAAATATGAAAGTAAATTGAGGTCTGGCAACCATATTGCACCACAGATTTTTGGGCAGAGTTCCCCATTGAAATTAATGGTGTGTTTTGCTTAAACAGACCAGCGGCATGACATACCCCAAAGTTAGCTAAATATATATCTGACTAATGAATCTGCACTCTGTTTGACTGCACTGTCTTTTGTGAGATTTCCTCCTTTCAGTAAGCATCTATTAAATGATTTTATTGGCAGGTGGACACCCTGATTTCTAGTAGTATAGTTTGTGTTGAAGTTATTGGTTCAAACAATATTGCTGTCCATACTTTATAGGGAGCAAGAACATATAGCCTTTGTATGCACACATTCCCTTACCCTACCACCTTCTTCCCACTATTAAGCAGATTTTGAGATAGAAGGGGGTCAAAATAATTAGTTCATTTAGGCTCTAATCCAGTATCCACTGAAACCAGTAGAAGGACTTCTCTTGACCTCAGTAGGCTTTGGGTTGGCTCCTTGGTGATATTCCTCAAAATGACAATGCTCTACATGGGATATTAGAATGCTACAATTTTTATTAAAATATCCATACAAGAATAAGTGATAATCTTTCATTACACTGTAAGCTCTGTTTACATTAGCATGTCTTACATAGGCCTGGATTATACAAATATGTGTGCTAATGCTATCCCTTGTCCCTCCATGCAATCCCACTGACTTCAGCAAAACTCCATGTAGGTCCGGGGTCCATGCTACAGAGCTATTTCCAGGATTGAGGCCTTTGTATAGGTGGACCCCTGTGCATGCATGGAGCCATAGCAAACTGTGACCTTAGTCTATAACAGGGGTCGGCAACGTTCGGCACGCGGCT
>NW_020698242.1:787641-839582 GCF_002925995.2 Terrapene triunguis | reverse complement strand
CATTAGTTAAACAGGAAGTAAGAGGGGGCGGAGCATGGCTCCAAACCACGGCTCTGAGTAACCCAGTTAACCCTTGATAACCACATTATTATATGCACAGCCAGCCCTGGCCCTCTTTGATTTCCTAAAGGTGAAGAGGACAAACCTTCCAGGAGCCCACAGGTGGAAAAAAACCTACTCTCTCCAGCAAAACAACAAGGTGGACACTTTACAAATAGGAACTCTGTTTCTTTCCCCTTACATGGGTTCTCCCTATAGAGGGGATGATTTGGCCTCTTAAACTTTATCCTATGTGACAGGTTTCAGAGGGGTAGTCGTGTTAGTCTGGATCAGCAAAAACAACGAGGAGTGCTTGTGGCACCTGAGAGACTAACAAATTTATTTGAGCATAAACTTTCATGGGCTAAAACCCACTTCATCAGATGCTTGGAGTGAAAAATACAGTAGGCAGGTACATATATTACAGCAAGTTGGGGGTCAGTGCTAACAAGGCCAATTCAATCAAGGTGGATGTGGCCTATGCCCAACAATTGACAAGAAGGGGTGATATTAATGGAGGGAAAATTACTTTTTGTAGTGACCCAGCCACTCCCAGTCTTTATTCAGGCCTAATTTGATGGTGTCAAGTTTGCAAATTAATTCCAGTTCTGCAGTTTCTTGTTGAAGTCTGTTTCTGAAGTTTTTTTTGTTGAAGAATGGCCACTTTTAAGTCTGTTATTGAGTGTCCAGGGAGACTGAAGTGCTCTCCTACTGATTTTTGAATGTTACAAGTTTTGATGTCTGATTTGTGTCCATTTATTCTTTTGCATAGAGACTGTCCAGTTTGGCCAATGTACATGGCAGAGGAGCATTGCTGGCACATGATGGCACATATCACATTGGTAGATGTGCAGGTGAACGAGCTCCTGATGGTGTGGCTGATGTGGTTAGGTCCTATGATGGTGTCCCTTGAATAGATATGCAGACAGAGTTGGCAATGGGGTTTGTTGCAGGGATTGGTTCCTGGGTTAGTGTGTGGTGTGTAGCTGCTGGTGAGTATTGGCTTCAGGTTGGGGGGCTGTCTGTAAGCGAGGATTGGCCTGTTTCCCAAGGTCTGTGAGAGTGAGGGATTGTCGTTCAGAATAGGTTGTAGATCCTTGATGATGTACTGCACTGGAGAGGTTTTAGTTGGGGGCTATAGGTGACGGCTAGTGGCATTCTGTTACTTTCTTTGTTGGGCCTGTCCTGTAGTAGGTGGCCTGTTAACACTCCTGGAGTCATTGGACAAAAATGGAGGTTAGTGGGTTACAGATTGCTATAATAAGCCACGAATCCAGTGTCTTTATTAAAACCATTATTTTTAGTGTCTAGCAAAGTTATGAATTTAAGCTCCCAGGCATGTCTTTTGAAAATGTTGTGCAGGTTTCCTTTGAGGGGAGGACTGATAGGTCATGTATAGGTGATATGGTATTTTTTGGCTTTTATCATTTTCCTATCTACATTTTCCTATTACTGTCTAGATGTCTGTAGTACCTGGGCTATATATTCACAAGGTAATTCCTATGTCAGAGAGTCTGTTAAGAAATCTGATAATGGTTTTAATAAGGTAGGTATCAAGCTCTTCAGTAATCTGTTTGCCTCCTCTTTACCTTCAGAATCCTGAGTATGCGCTGTGGGTTAGTATTCTAGTATGTACCGAATTCGCTGTTTCTGCCATCTACTTTCTAATCTAAGTTATTAAGAAGTGTATAGAAAGAGCACTCCTCTGGGTTCAAAGTTAGAGAGAACTGACTGCTTTATTCATTTTAAATCAAGTTAATAGCAACCATTGGGAGAGGCCCTAACATGGGTGACTCAGAGGAGCATATGTTATAGTCCTCTTAAAGGAATTTTAACCATCACTGAAATAACTTGCTTTCAACCTCATTAATGTTGGAACTGCTTGGGGCAGGTAGGAAATGCATTTTCATACCATCACTTAATATGAGTGCTGTATTTTCAAATCTGACTTGTATTCACAGTAACACACCACTTAGCTATATTTTTATGTTTGAGATAAACCTGAATTAAATGAGGAAATTAACTCATGTTCCTGTAGATCAAGGGCAGGGTAATTTTTCACCTTAAATAAGAAGGTTTCCATCCCCCCTTCTCCAGCCCAAACCAATCAAGCAGGTTTTTGGGCCGAATGTTCATAATGACCTTGTTCTGACTTTAATTGCTTGGCAAAAGCAAGTCTAATTCAATTACATGGAGCTTTAGCACAATCTTAAACTTAATTTTTATTGACAGGAACAGGGACTCTTTAGTCTCAGAAAACAAACAAAGATAATGTGATGAATTCAACAAGGCTCTTTAAAAAAACTATATCTTTTCAGTCTCTAATTGTTATGCTAAATATTTGGCCATATTTTGGTCTGTGATGTTTATCTCTTGCTTACAAAGAATATCCAATACCTTAGGTGCAACTACATCAAAGAGTTGGGTGAAGGGGAGCCTGATGAGAGAGGGGAATTGCTCATAAAAATAAGTAAATGGGGAAAGACAGGTTGGATGGCTGAGCAGGACAATCCCAGACATTTTTGCTTCCTTAGGCTATCTCATCCCATTTCAAGCTTTTAAAACCCTTCTGATTATCTATATAAGAAGAGTCCAGGATTGTTACTCTAGAATGTCTGTTAAGTTAGTGTGAACTGATTAATACAGCTAATAAACATGGTTCAGAGCTCTTTTTGTTCAGAATATCACCAGGTTGAATCATCTCTGGATTTTGCAGACTCTTACCACCCAATTTTTAAGTTCTCAGACATTTTGATTTTACAAATTACACCCATTCAGCATACAGCTACAGTAAGGCATGTATCTATGCCAGGGGTAGGTAACCTACGGCATGCAAGCTGATTTTCAGTGGCACTCACACTGCCCGGGTCCTGGCCACCGGTCCGGGGGGCTCTGCATTTTAATTTAATTTTAAATGAAGCTTCTTAAACATTTTAAAAACCTTATTTACTTTACATACAACAATAGTTTAGTTATATATTATAGAGTTATAGAAAGAGACCTTCTAAAAACGTTAAAATGTATGACTGGCACGCGAAACCTTAAATTAGAGTGAATAAATGAAGACTCGGCCCACCACTTCTGAAAGGTTGCAGACCCCTGATCTATGCTATGTAATGAGTACTAGACTATTGTGATATCAGAAGTAACTCAACCAGTCACAACCCTTGCTCCACAGCTAATCTGCATGCAACAATTTCATTTGTTGTAGGCTGGAAACTGCATAGGTGGTGGATTACTTGGCACAACTGCCACCTGCAGAAGTCAACACAACTCTCCCAGCATTTTTTTAAAGACACAAAGCAACAACTTCCCACACAATCTCACCGCACAGCCCACATTTGCCACCCTCACAAACCCATGCAACTGTTCCAGCACAACACAACCCACAGAAATCCACACAATAACCCAATCATCACTCTGTAGTCTAGGTCTGTAGAGTCAGTGTGAAATGATGGAAACAGTTCCCTGGTTGCAAGCTCTCTTTGTTTACAGTACCACCAGTTTCAATCATCTCTGGGATTTTCAGTCTGTCACTGTCCAATTTTTAAATTCTCAGCCATTTTCAATAAGTTTTACACACATGACTTTATGAATTATGCTGGAGAAATAGTACGGGATTTTAACTATTGGTTTATTACAATATTTTGGTGATATTCTTTCTATTAAGTATGAAGAACTTTAACTGTTTCTCCCCGGTCCCTTTCTCTGTTCCCTAGTCCAGATCTCTCCAACAGATCATGCATCCACTCCTGCTTCCCCATAAAAACATATACATGCCGTTCTCTCCTGCCTCTCAATAAAGAATGACATTAATATTCTCTCCTGCCCCCCACATCACACTTTCTTTCTTGCTCCCTGAAAATTTTTACACACTTCAAATAACCCACATTTTCTTCTGCCCCCAAATCCCACAGACGCTCAAATCACACACAAACACTTCTGGACCCCAACATCTCACATACATCCTCTCTCCTCTGCTGCCTTCCGCACCTTCTCTAGCCCCTCATATACACACATTCTCATGCCCTCTTCCTGTTAATTACAAGCAAGTTTACAACTCAGGTTCAGCAGTCCCACCTGTTGCCTCTTACTGGTGCTGTTTCCTCCTCCTCCTCGTTCCGCATAGTAATGGTTGCGGTGGAGTGGGAGAGAGGGGAGCAGCTGTACTGTGCAACCTCTCCTGGGTGGTCATATCACTCATGGAGATAGGGAGAAAGAGGAGGAGGTGGCGAGGAATCATTTCAGCAATCAGTGCTTCCTCCTTTCCTGCAGGTTGTGTATGAAGGAGCAGAAATGGGGATGGGAAAATCTCCATCTATCCCACTGATTCTCAGCTCTGTAGCCGAGATGAAGAAATGTGGGTATCTATCACCAATCAGAGAGCAATACCTGCTGATCCAAGGGTGACAAGAGAGCAGGTGTTAGGAGGGAGGAGAAGAGAGGGGATTAGAAAAATCTGATGGAAAGCCAGGAATGAAACATATCAATGTTAGGCACTGTTACCAGGAGCAAAACCCAAAGGAGGAGCTTTGCCTGACATGAAACCAACCTGCACATAAATGCAGCCCGGCCTTAGGTGCCAAACTCCCCGATAGAGTCAGGGCTTAGGACACAACCCTTGTCTTGGCATCTCCCATTGGCTAGCTTATGGGGTGAGCCACCTAGCATGTTGGCTTTTCTGAATCCTATTCTGAGATGCCTCTCTATTCCCTTTCATTGCATAGCGAGCCTGGGTGCCTAACTTAGACTTAGGAATGCTGAGTCTCACCATGCCTAACTTTTAGGCTCCTAGACAATCACTGGAATTGATAAAGTCTAATTTCCTTTATGAATCTAGCCCTCTATATCCTCTTACCTTATACTTACATTATAAGCTCTTATGGGTATTGACCATTGGCCCCTCACCTGATCTTGTATTTTCTATAATTTTGGGTAACATATAATTCCTTTGCTAAGCATGTTTAATGGAAGTTATGAAAGTTATAACAGCAAGTTGGAGAACAAATAATTGGTTTATTAGGCTTGCTATGAATAAGGAATAGTTATGCTAATAGCTGGATTTAGGTAAATAGGGTAGGCCTAAAGAGATAACCCCAGGCCATAAATTCTGCACTCACATTCTGAAAAGACAAACAAGTGGCCACAACAGGTACAGTACATCACAGTACAGTACAGTACATCCTGGAAGACAGGAGTTTTGGGGGGCTTTGGCAATCAGGTTGCTGTACAGTTAAATCTCATTTACATATAGGAATCATTAAGCAATGACTCATGTCTGATATTCATGTTTGATGCTTAATTATGGACACCACAAAGGCCACATATGGATAGGGGCAGTATTGATCTTATTATAATCAGGATAAAGGATCAAATATATATTCATACTATTACCATAAAGGTGGTTATATAAAACCACACCCAATTTCTATTTCTTGAGTTCATCAGGTCCCTGAAACAGTAAAAACTGTATCAGAACCTACTTTCTGATGGGGTCCACTTACTTTTTCTTCTATCTTTTTTCTAATGGTCTCTAAGGTCTTGTCTCCACTTACCGTGGATCAACGCTGCAGCGATCGATCCACCAGGGTTCAATCTAGCGGGTCTAGTGAAGACCCACTAAATCAACCGCTGATCGCTCTCCCATCAACTCTGGTAATCCACTGGAACAAGAAGCATAATGTAAGTCGACAGAAGAGTTTCTCCCGTCGACCCAGCACGATGTAGACACTGCAATAAGTTGACCTAAGGAACATTGACTCCAGCTACATTATTCACATACGTTATGCCCTTAGTGTAGACCTGCCCTAGAGTTGTAAGCATGCAAGTTGTAAGTATAAACAGTGCAGGAGACCATTTTACTATATGAACCTTTATTTATATACTTATGTACATTGATTTTTCTATTATTTCAGATATGTGTGTCTGTGTTAAATAAAGCTCAAAGTTTCTGTGTGTGCTTCACCAAATTTCATCTTCTGAAGTAATTCTAAGTAGCTGCCTGAAAAGGAACCTGGTATCTGTGGCAAGTGCATGTTTTACCCCAAATAAATAATCAATTATAATTGTTCAAGCTACAGTCCTAGTGTATTCCCTAAAATTGAGGATTTTTTCTACAATTTAAAGGGAAGCAATACTGTGTTAATACCTTCTCTGCCCTCTCTGTCATGCAATAATCAGTTTGTAATCACACCATTCATTCTAATGGCTTTGTATATATTTGTTAGAATTGTCTCATAAAAGGCTCTTACTGGAAGATAAGTAAGTTGACTATTTCTCCGTAGTTTTAAAGTATTCAGAAATGCTGATATTAACCAAAATCTATATTCAGGGTTTGATAGCACAGTTAATTTCAACACAGTTGATCAGAGAATGAAATAATACACATCAACAAACAACAACAAAAAATACATTGAAAAGAGCATTATTAAGGCTGCCAAGTCAAATACTGACAAGTTAGAAAATGCCAGAATTAAGGTTACCTGTGCAACTGTAGTTCATTGTCTTTGTATGTGTGCATTATAATGCAGTCTTTAATAACATGCTCACATACAATGTTTTTCAACCGGACCCTGTCTCATTCAGCACACACAAAGTACAGTGCTTACTTAACAAGCAGCTATTCAGTATTTTGTTTTCTCCCCACTGTTCATTGTATGGCCCTAGGCCTTATTTTCTGCACACTAATGAAACCTTTCTCTGAAGACACATTTATTTATTTCCTCATGGGCTTTTCTATGGTGCTTTCCACCTCAGTCTCTGTGTGCTTCTAAAACATTACCTTATTTTCACAAAACCCATGTGAAATGAGGGGACGTATTATCCCCATTTTCCAGATGGCAGCTGAGGCACTGAGTGATTAAGATCAGAAGTTTGCACTAACTCTAGGTATCCAATTTGATATACCTAGAGCCTGATTTTTTCAGAGTACTTTGCATTGTATAGCACTTTTTATGCTCCAAGTACACCACCCATTGACTTCAGTTATACCTGTAAGTTCTCCACACTTCTGCAAATCAGACCCACAAGCCTCTCATATCAGGCACCCAAAAAATGAGGAACATAGTTATTGACCACCCATAAGGAGTTTGGTTTAAGTTACTTGCCAAGCATCAAACAGGAACTCTGTGACAGAGAGAGGAATAAAATCCAGTTCTCCAGGACAGGATTCAATTGCCTTAATGATAAGCTACTCCTTTCTTTCCTGCAATCCCCTGCCTCATTCACTACGCATGTTCCAAGGGGGTTGGCCTTTAGTTTTGGGTGGGCATAGGCCTGCCTGTCCCAGTATCTGCAATAGGTACACACATTCCAACTTCAGCAACATATGAGATGGGATCCTAGAGACAAACAGCCACCTTCACTGCACAACCCTGATTCGTTCCAAGAGAAAGTTCATCCCATGTACTGAATGAGGCAGGGGTGTTGTGGAAAAAAATAGTAAGGGGTCATGCAATTAGAGACTGTATCATGCATGATAAGGCTGCCAGGTAATTCTGCCATTTTCTAACTTCTGAGTGCTCGACTTTAAAACCTTAATACTGTTCTTCTCACATACTGCATAGGTATAATTTGTTAGCTTTTTTTTAAAAAAAAAAGCAAACTGAAAAAACAAAAACAAAACACAAATGTCACTATATGGAATCATACCGACACCCACAGTCGTCATCAGCAGGGTTGGGACCTGGAGATGCACCATACAAACCTCTGGCATTTAAGCTAACAGAGTAATGGATGGCAACAGTAGGTTGTAATCCTCTGTGTGGGTGCCAGCACTAGAGGGGGATGAGACACTTTGCCAGTGGATTTCCCAGATATTTGCTGACAGCAGCAGAATGGTGAGACTCAGAAATCACAGCTTCCATTCCAGGCTCTGAAGTGTTCTAGCGGGCACAGCCTCTTTACTCATCCCACAAGTTTGACACCTTCTGCCCAGTCCCCTCCATCCTGCCCCTCCCACTCTTAGTCATGCCTCGCCCCCACCTCCAGTTTCCTTGCCCAGCCATTCTGAATCCCCACAGGCAATTTATCACTGTCAACTTGCCCAGGTATTGCCAGTCTCCCCATCCCCAATTCTCACTACTATTTTCTTGCTCCCCATGCCAAGCCTCCAGTCCCAGTCATGCCCTTTCTCCCACCATATGGCTTGTCCCAATCTACTCCCAAAGCGCCCCACCTCAGGGGCTCTTGTTCCCTCTGCATTTGAATCAAGCATCTTCCTTCTCCACTCTGCCTAGGTCCATTGTGGTGGGTCATTGAGAACACAGGAGAGATAGGTTCCCTGCTTTCAGTTCTAATGCCGGGCCCTAGGCCAGTGCAGCCCAGAGCTGCAATTGCCAGGAAAGTCCTGCTCAGCCCAAGCAGGGAGGATGAATCTTCTGAGTTTTTAGCTACAAACTTCAGGCAAGTCTCTACTGAACATCTATGAAGTGAGATTTTTTCAGAGGCTCATAACATGGCCAAAATTTCACAAGGACAGCAAAAGGCATATCCATGACAAAATGGTGACCTTCCTGACAAATTTCAATGCTTCCTCAAACCCATGGAGACACTAGAGTTTCTTATCCAAAACAACAAGGAGTCCAGTGGCACCTTAAAGACTTAAAGATTTATTTGGGCATAAGCTTTCGTGGGTAAAAAAACACTTCTTCAGATGTATGGAGTGAAAATTACAGATGCAGGCATTATATACTGATACATAAAGAGAAGGGAGTTACCTCACAAATGGAGCTCACCATAGTCAGTGTAGTATGTCGAGTGCAATGGACTTTTTACCTTCAGTCCATTTGGTATGATGTCCATCTGTTTGCACTTGGAGAGGAAGATGATGTCTGTCTGTATCTGTGTGAGTTTTTTGTTGAGGTTGAAGGTGCCACTGGACTCCTTGTTTTTGTGGATACAGACTAAGGCGGCTACCCCCTGATACTTGACACCATGCAAAGCACTGAATTTAGCCATATGGGGGCCCACTCAGGGGATGCATACCCACTGTGTGGCATAGTGCTTTGCTCATGGCAGCTGTGTGCACGGATGGGGGACAGAGTGCTAGGGCTTAGAGGGAGAATGTACTACTACATGAATGCCCCTGTCCTCCTCCCTTTCTTTCACAGATGGGGTGTAACTACAGCAACCAAAGTACACTGGGGAACTGAACAAGATTCCTGGGAGGAAAGTAAACCTTATCTCCCCGCTATAGAGTGTGTCCATAGCCATTGGACCTTCCCCAAAGCTACTCAGTACACTGGTTTGAACATCTGGCTTGTTGCACAGTGAAAGAGAACAGTAAAAAACAAATTCCAGCAATGATAATCACATAGAATATAGGGAGCTTAGCTATTCCTTCTGTGTAAAATGGAAAATAAAGAGGAACACTCTTTACCTTAAAATACAAAGTTTTCTCTGCAGGAAAATGCCTATTTTTTCCCCAAACAGGTTGGCATGCTCCCCCTTTATTCTAAATTATATGCCAACTCTTTGCTCACTTTCCAGACTCCCAGAGAGCTTTAGTGTTTGATATGTCAAAATACTATAGGAACTCATTGTGCTTGGACTTCTGGCACCAATGACGATTCTACCATTAAGCACAAGCAGTAAAATCTCACTAAAACTTTTACAGAGACTTTACGGTGAAGAATCTGCTGTGGGAAGCTGTGGATAAATAATGTAATGTCTATTCCATTTGTATGAGCATGTGTATGTTAGAATCAGCCCATCTGCTTCTCCACAAGAACAAGTGTGCCACATAAAATTTAGTTGCCAATCCATCTTATTTACAGGGCCGTGGCCTTTAAAGAACAATTGTAAAACCAATATCAGAGTATTTTAACTATCTGGCGATCACCAGGAAACCAACTGAATAGACACAGGCACACAAATAAATAAAGAGAAATTACATCGTTAGATGATTGGTAGGGTGCTTTTAAAAATATAGATTAGCTTATAACTTATATTAAAGAATATAAACTCGTTATGTTTCTATAACACTTAAGCCTCGTCAGTGCTTTGGGAACCTCTGTGGCCATATGGATATACTGTATGCCGTACAACAGCATAATCTGACCAACTGGTGGGAAAAGATGGACTATATCTTGGTATGTCTCTGAAAGTGACAGCCAACATACACGTCGAGTTAATTCACATGGCAGGAGGGATAGTAAATAAGGAGGCTGTTTTAAAACAAATCTAGGAAAATAGGTTACCTGTATCACAGTCTTCGAAGCAAAAGTCATAGAACTTGATCCCAAACCCACTGAAGGTAATAGAAAGACTAACAAAACTCCAATAAACACCATCAGGCTCTTAATGAATTCAAAATTATTAAAAAGGGCCAAAAATTGGCTGCATCAGCAATAGCTTAATAAGGACTGCATGCAAAGAGGCACTAGATCAGCAGAATCGTCTGGAGGTGTCCACTTGCAGAGAATAGAGATGGTAGAATGGTTCTTGGTGTGCTGGAGAAGCACAAGGAGTATCAGCAAGTGCTACACCCTCAAACAGAGTGTAGTGTTTGCTCCCCTAACACTGTCTCCAGAACAGCAGCCAATTGGGGAGAAGCAGTGTTAGGGCTTTCCCCTGTCTTACTCCTTAGGAGCAAAAGGTGGCCCTATGCCTCCCCATTCCTTGTACTTAGTGACTGTGAGCTTTGGGATACTGGCTTCCTTCTATTTCATGATTTGCATGGTCTGCTTTTGGGATCCCCTCCCTGCACTGTCTACTTCATAAGAGAGGTAGCATCCTGGCTGAGATTTGTGGGGTTTTCATCTGGTCAGTGCTGGCTGACTGTCACCATCCATTTCACCTTCCAAGCTGTGCTCTATGTTGATTAATCAACATATCTCAACTGCTATTGTTGAAATGAGTCTTCCTAAGACTTCTCTATACGTATTTCTTCCTCTTTCCGGTACATTAACAAAACATAGTATTTCCCTGATCATGAGTATGCCATTGGAAACTTTGCAAGAAGTGTGCATCATATGAAGCCAAGCATACATTATCTGGGACAGTAGAGTGTAAGAATTGATTTAAAAAAAATCATTCCTCTGGCCAACAAATATAAAAAGGTGTGTGTGGGTGGGGGAGGGGTGTTAATTTTATGAAGATAACATTTAGCCTTCAGAAAGTATAAATCACTCTACTCCTCTGGATTCATCTGTCATTCAGTCTGACGAATAGCACAGACAGAAGTCGCACATGATGCATGGGTCTGCTTCCTTCTCAAATGGATTAAAAAGGCCACAGGATAGGATGCCTGAGAAAAAAATGTTGTAATTAGAATGAAGAGGCAGAAAAAGTGGGGCAATTACTTGTACAATGAAGATGCAAAGATCAATGCTATGGTGATGAAGATATTAAAAACAACACAGGAGAACAATGAGGGGAAATGTCTGTCTCTGGAATGAAGACGTGAACAATAAGCCACGTTGGCAGCACATGGGACAGAAAGGAGGCAGTAGATCTAACTTAGGGTTCAATTAACTAATAAAACATGCTCATCTAATATCTCAGTCTTATATTCCTCGCATAATTTCTCCATGCAAAGTACACTGGGTTTTGTGATTCTTTATGACTTTTACACTCTTGTGAGCGGATTCCAACATTTTAATTTTTACAGCAGTCTGAAAAGATTTCACTGTCTTACAGAGGGGATTCCCCTGAAGACACGTGGGTTTTTTTTGTTTTATTTTGCTCCTGGAGGAAGGTCTTGCAGCCATGTTCTCATTAAATGTTTATGGATTTTTTTAATATAGAAAGTTATTGTCCCATATACCTACATAATCACACGCTAATCAAAAGAGTTGAAAAAGCAGCCCTGCCTGAGGCTGCTGTAAGGCAAATGAAGGAGAAAGAGAAAAGGGTAGGGAAAGAGGGGAGATCACTTATGAATAACCAGTTAAGTTTTGCCCATGTAAACCCAAGCTACTTCCGGCTGTTTAGGCAGGAGTACAGCCCAGGGAAAGGTGAGACAAGAGGCTTGGAGGAGGGGGAAGGAACAGATTAATGTAAGAATCCATTTACAGGTCAGATTTACAGTCTCATTAAAATAACCCATCTACGGATATGGTCTCACATTTTGTTTTTAAAACATTCATGTGTAGGCAACTAATATGCTAGTTAAAGAGTAAAAGATCCAGAGTACAAATGACTCACTTGTACTTTCGGAACCAAAACACTGAAGCCAACATTTTCCAAGGGTGGCCATTGGTATTCGAAGCCTAGTTTGAGACACCTTGGGCCTGATTTCAGAGGTGCTGGTGACCTAAAACTCCAATTGACTTCAGATGCAAAGCAGACACCCATATTTTGAAAATGTCAGCTAAATTTTGCTTTCTAATATGCATGAACAGTTCCACTTGACTTCCATGACAGCTTTATAGATCCAAAGGAACACTCCTCTAAAAAAATATTATAGACAGGCCAATGAGGCAGTGCGCCAGTTCTAAATTAGGTTGGGGTTGAATTATGTGTGTGGTTCAGAGTCAACAGCCTTGTAAAACACGAGCTTTTCTTAGGAGACCTTTGCCCAAATTGTAGATATCCCAGGTTGACACATCATATTGTGATTTTTTTTCTGTCATCTTCTAGGGTAGAAATCTCAAACCACCACTGTTTTCATGGGCTTTCTGATCGTTTGAGCTGACAGATCATGAGAAATGCTGGTCTCATTTCAGCTTCATCTGAAACAGCTGGAAAGCAAATCCCTGTCCAGTCCAGCTTTGGACCTGACCAGGAACCAAAGCCATAGAGTCAGGGGTAAATCCAAGGTGATAACTACAAAATTGAAAGTCTGGCTGAAGGTTAGTGATGAATAAACTTTCTGTTTGTTCCACTACAATCTATGAGGCTATCCAGGCTCATGAGGAGAAATTATGGTCAGGATTTTCAAATGTGGTACAACTGTGTATTTTTATTATCCCCTCCTTTTAATGGGTAAAACCTAAATAGAGTTATGAAGACAAAGCTGCCTAAGAATGAATGTTGAGCTCTTTGAAATATCAATTATTTTACTCGTAGTAGGATTTGAATTTTATGAAAGACCCAGTCTCTGAAATTGCACCCTCTGGCACTAAATAGTAATTCCCCTGGGACTAAATGCTGTTCAGAGCCCTCATGATTTCAGAATAAATTACCTCAAAGGGCATCATTATTCAAAGTTTCTTTTTGGTTATACAATTAGCATTTGCAGTTTCAAATTAGTTCCTGTTGTTCATGCATTTTTTACCAATCTAAACAATAACTGGAGGCACTCTTCAAATGATTAGAACTGAACCCAGCAATTCTGAATAAAGACATTTATGATATTTTTCGATACGAATGGAAGAAGTGAAATTGTGTGTGGCAAGCCCTAGATTGTATTCCTGCAGTTTGCTGCAGCACCTAACATCTTTGCTTCAATAGGTATGTTTCTCCTGATTTTTACAGCCCTTCTGCTCAAAGCTCTTGATAACTTGAGTGGGAGTTGCACATCATCATACATTCTTTGCACACTCAAAATGGCTATTAGAGTTAATGGGAGTTAGGTGCACATGGAATGCAGGACTCAAAAATGTGTAAATTCTGGTCTGGGTACAGCATAATAATAGCAGCAAGCTGAGCTCTACAGGTAAGATTAGCTGCCAATACTGAATAGCGTGGTATTCATTTACACTACAGGGAATGATCCAAAGGAAACTAATAACATTCAAAAAGAACAGATAAGTGTTGAATCAAAAAGGATTTATAGGTGGAAGCAGAAAATGATATGATGAGGAAATGGATGTTTCTTTCCCCCACCCTCAGTTGCATAATAGAAAACCAAATCTTCCCTATTAGGAGTTACATGACACAAAGATGCAGAGCTGGAAACACATAGGATCAGATCAATGTTTGTTTTGAAATTCAGGCAACTATTCACAGGCAACTTTTTTCCATTATTCACTTAGCTTTAAACAGGAAGGGTCACCATTTGTTATTCATCATAGTATTGTTCTCAGCTAAGATTAGTTACTATTTCCCTTTGGTGTACTGGTTTACAATAGGAATCATTCCTTAGGAACTGTCATGGCAGAAGTGGGATTTATTTCTATTTATATGCTTTGATATCTAAATGGATCCATCATATTTGCCTTGCATCACATGTATATAAAATGTTTTAAAATAATACAAAATTAGTTGACCAACATTCAACTAAATATTGTTGACTCAAAACCCAGAGCTCAGTTGTAAATATAAAAACATCAGACCTATTATTTTGTTTCTATATACACATAGCTTCCGGATATTAAGTATCAAAGTGGTCAGAATGTACAGTGACTTCCGGCTCACATCGGTCACTGAAATGCCGGCTGGTTTTGAGAGGAAAGTGTGCTTGTGTTGTTTCTAGTCAAAGTAGGAATAGCATTTCCCATATTAACAACAAGGAGTCGGGTGGCTACAGACTAACACGGCTACCCCCGATACTTGACACTATTTCCCATATTGAATCAGAAATAGAAGCACTTATGAATCTGTGACTATCATCCCCATTCGGTCAACTACTATTTACTGATTACCAGCAGCCTGCTCAGTGCTCTGAAAAACACAAAGGAAGATACAGGTCCTGTTCCAAGGAGCTCAAAATCTGAACAAACATTGCAGTTCGGACACACAGGGCGAGATGATCACTGGGGCCTCAACCCAGCCTACACTTTTGTGAAACTTGAGTGCACCCATGGACTTTAATGTTTGCAAATTGTATTAGCTGCACGTGCAGGTTATTAGCTCTGGAAAAGCACTCATATTTGAAGCCCAAGATCTGTAAACAAAGGTCTGCCCCATGTGACTGAAAGACGGAATTATCATAATGTGACTATTATGTTTGATTATAGCTGGTAGGTTGTGCTGAAGAAAGGTGTTTAAAGCTGGATTGCAACAAAAGGAGTGTGAATACTTGGTATACCAGGGGAGACAGAGTGGTCCAAGCATAGGAGAAAACATGGAGGAACTATGTCAAAGACCGTGTGAAAAAACAAAGAGCATAGTTAGGCAGGAGTGTTGATAGAACAATGGTGTTGGTGGTGGTGTTCTGAGAACCATTTGATTTTATCTGCCTGAAATGGATGATGGATTAATCCAACCCAGGAGATTAAGAATTATATAAAGCAAGTACTGAAAGAAGTTATCACTCAACAATCTGCCTTAAATTAAAAAACATGTCATTTTGTCTCATCAGGCAGTAAGCTGTGCTAACAACACCAGTGTAAAGCAGGTAGAGTGCCTCAGAAATTGGGAAAGCAGAGGCCACAAAAGAGCAACATGAAGAAAAATATTCGTATTTTCTATGCTACCATGAACATTATCACCTTAAAAGTCTTCCTAACTCAGCCTGTCAGGAATCTGGCAAGTAATATATTCTCCAAATGTGGCACATGCAAAGTCTTATTCTTGATACATAATATAGGAAGAGTTTAAATTGTGTTCCCTAGCCATAGCTTCCCATCATCTCAATTTAGGGGGAAAATGAATTTTGGATAAAGCTTATACACAGCATATGGTTCATGGTGGGTTGGTGTGTGTGTGTGAGTGTTTGTAGCTAGGGCTTATAAACATAATCATTACCCAACTATCCCTCTGACTTCTCAGAGGGATAGTTGCCTGGATACAGTAATCAGTGAAGTTTTCCAGATTTAACTAAAAATGTGAGGCATTCAGCCTTTGCACTAAGCAAGGGGCTTCTCCCTTTTAGCAACATTATTTGGAGTACTGAAAATGTACTCTAATTACCTGTTGGCTAGTGTGCAAGCTGGGTAGGGAACAATAGTTTTTGCTAAAGCTAACCACAACTCATTGGGGAGTTTCTCGGTTCCCAATAAATTATCTTCACTGACATATTTTTATCCTTCATCATAGAAATCTGCTCCCACTGATATATAGTATATGAAGACTGAATTTCCTTAGATAGCCCCAGCCAATTCTAGACTGATGACAAAAACTCCGAGCTATGCATAAACTCTGTACATTTACAAATGGGCCAGGCACAATAACAGTATTTGATGCTGCTGTAATCTCCTACTGATGATGGGGCTATCATCAACAGAAGTGATTTGGGTACTAACCTGGGACTTGAAAGACCAAGGTTCAATTCCCTGCTCTGCCACAGACTTCCTATGAGACCTTGGGAAATCACTTGGTCTCTCTGTGCCTTAGTTCCCTGTCTATAAAATGGGGATAATAGCACTGCCCTAGCTCACGGGATGCTGGGAGGATATTTACATTAAAGATCACTGTGGTAATGAGGGCCAGAGAAGTACAAGTATTGCCATTCAGTGATCTGACTTCTGCACAGTCCATAAAACCACACCCCTTTTTCTTCATTAAATGGATTTCACTTGGTCTGTTAGGACATTGTGACCTTTGAGAGGAGAATTTAGCAGTATATAATATGCCCGTTTGGTGTGGAAATACGGCAGAAATCTACTCTTGTATACGGGAGTTCCCCTTTGAAATGGCATTTCAGCACTCCCCTCCTGTCACAAGCACAACTTATTTGCAAAAAGGACAAAATCACCTGTATCCATGTAAACACCTTGTTGGATTATTGACTTCTTTATCATTGTACTTCGGGGCATAAATGGATCTTTAGGAAAAGTGCAGTAGCTCAGCAGAAATTGCATTCCATTTTGGCATGACACTGGAATTTGATTTCTGCTTTTAGCTCCCTGACTAAGTTTTTACATGATATGGTTTCCCTCTTCAGCAGACTCTGTTTCTTACAGACTCTGATCTCCCTGTTACTCTGCAGCTTGGCAGAATTTTTGACTGTTTCTGTACTTTAACTTTCCCATCAGACTCCAGTCCACTACCTTTCTCCCCAGGTTCAGTGGGAGTACTTAACGTGCTCATTCCTTTTGACAGAATCTGCCAGATTGAGAGAGATTCCCTTTACAGATAATGAGGAATACAGCTGGGACCAGTTCACACTGTCAAAACAGAGGAACTTTTTAAGTCTGCCAACTGCAAGGGGAGGATTATGTTGACTAGTGGGATGAGAATTATTATAACCCTCAGCTTCCAATAACTAAGAGTCCCTTCAGTTCCTGTTCTCTTTAGATTTTGCTCTTTTCCCAGTTTAAAGAAGTGAAATGGGAAGCAGGCCCTTAGTGTTAATATTTATCAAGTTTTGAGCACTGATATTGCTTTCTTGAGATGCTTGTTGGACAGACACTACACCATTGACCTCGGGGAAAGTTAACACAGGGCAAAGCAATGACAAAAAAATACAAATGGATATAAACTGTCCAACCACAAATTTAGGTTTGAAATTAAACTATGGCTTCTAATTGGCAGAGGAGTGAAGTTTTGGGAATAGCCTACCAAGGGGAGAAGTGGGGACAAAAAACCTAACTTGTTTCAAGACTGAGCTTGATAAATGTATTGATGGGGTGGTATGATGAGGGTGCCTACCAAAGCATATGACCCCTCCAGGACTGCTATTAGCAAATATCTCTAATGGCTGGAGATGGGACACAGACAGGGAGGACTCTGAGTGACTACAGAGAATTCTTTCCCAGGTTTCTGGCTGGTGGGTCTTGCCCACATGCTCAGAGTCTAACTGATCACCATATTTGGGGTCTGGAAAGAATTTTCTCCCAAGTCAGATTGGCAGAAAGCCTGTTTTTTGTTTTTTTTTTCTCCTTCCTCTGCAGCATGTGGCATCAGTCACTTTCTGGTCTGAACTAGAGTAAATGATGGATTCTCTGTAAGTTGTTTTAAGGACTTCACTGACTCAGCCAGAAGTTATGGGCCTATTACGGGAGTGAGTAGATGAGGTTCTGTGGCCTACATTGTGCAGGAGGTCAGATTAAATTATCATGATGGTCCCTTCTGGCCTGACAGTCTCTATGTTTATGTAACTCTAGTATGCTTGAATAGCTAGCAGATCATACGGAGCCTTTGAAAGTACGATTCCCATAGTGTGTAGATTTTCCTTCTGCAATTTTATTGCTCATCATCTCTGATATTGCGATAGGGCTCATGACAGGCCTAGGCGCCTAGAAAATGCCACCACTAGTGATTAGTCAGGCAGTTCACAGAAGGGTATTGCTAGACTACCTAACAGTCCTTTATACAGCAAAGGATCCAAACAGCAACCCTGCTAATCTAATTCTCCATTCCTTTTTGTTAAGTAGTAACACCAAAGGTTTGATTGTTAAACCTTTATTCATGGTAGTGAAGTCTTGCACAAGGAATCCCATTGATTTCAATTAAAAAAAAATCAGGCCCAATGCTGCTTATATCAAAGCTAGAATAGAGGAAGTAGCAATGAAAGTGCAAGAGAGGTAGAGCAAGTTTACATTTTTTAAAAATGTAACAGTGTCCTAAATGTTCAGGGTCTTTTTAAAACAATAGAGCAATACACATAGCGTGATCAAGGGATAAGGCAAACAAGACAGTTAAGAGAGTGGAGTTACACTATGGAAGGATGGATTCCTGGATGAAATAGGTTTTAGGGAAGGATTTGAAAGAGAACGAAGCAGGTGATTGGAAGACAAGGGCAGAAAGACTGCTCAAAGTAGAGGGGACACCACGAATGGAGGGGAAAAGTTGAGAGTGGAAGAAAGAGACAGAGATGAGGAGAACAGTTGGGGATAAGGTTTGGGACATGACTAGGGAAAGGCTTGTAAAGCATGACTTGTCTATTGCTGGTAAGAGGAAGTACGATTGTAAGCATAAAAGTTACTCACTTACTAATGCTCTCCATTTTAGACAGGTATAGAATTTGTAATTATATTGTACCTCCTTGTTAGCTTTCCCTCTTTGCAGGTTTCAGAGTAGCAGCCGTGTTAGTCTGTATCCGCAAAAAGAACAGGAGTACTTGTGGCACCTTAGAGACTAACAAATTTACTTATGCTCTAATAAATTTGTTAGTCTCTAAGGTGCCACAAGTACTCCTGTTCTTTTTCCCTCTTTGCGTTTATTAAGGCATAAATGTTCCTCAGTTTAAAAAGTTGTAAAACTACTAATTTATCCAATATACTCTAATAGGTAAAAAAGAAGATCAGATGATGGGACAATTTTTATCTTGCACTCTTCCAAACCCCCGGCCCACTGAACTGCATTTCTACTTTCTCTTGTAGAGCAGATTTGTGGCAATATCCTTCTCAGAGCAAGAAAATTCAGCAAAGCTCAAGAATCTCAGCAATCCTTAATTTGTATTGTATTCTAGTGTAGCAATAGAGATGTGTTACTTGAGTGGTCGTATATTACCCCAGAACACCCTCCTAATCATGTTCCTGATTCAACAAGTTACTTAAATGAATGCCCAAACTTAAATACACAGATAGTCCCATTGACCAGTAAAACCACCATTTCTTTTTTACATTTTCCTAAGAATCTATCACAGTGTTGGTTGATCAGCTCTAGTCAGTGCCAAGGTCTCCGTTTAGATGTACACCTTTGAAGAGCTGCCCTTCTGGGATTTGGAAGTATAGCATAAGATCAAACCTGTTTGGCCCATCAATCACACATCACGCCATTACAGTATGAGCATGAAATCCTCTCCCACTGAGAATTTCCTGAAGTATCGTAAGTGCAAAAACATATGTTCTGAAATAACTTGGTTATGATCCACTCTGACTGATCATCAGCTTTCAGCATTTCTTGTTTCTTAGTACACCGCTACCCCGATAGAACGCTGTCCTCAGGAGCCAAAAAATCTTACCGTGTTATAGGTGAAACCGCGTTATATCGATCTTGCTTTGATCCATCGGAGTGCACTGCCCCGCCCCCCCCCCCCCGGAGCACTGCTTTACCGCGTTATATCCGAATTCATGTTATATCGGGTCGCGTTATATCAGGGTAGAGGTGTATGTGTCAGGTGTCAGGCTGCTATGTAAACTATACCTACTCACAGGTTCAAGACCTCTTAAAGAATTTATTTTTCACACTCCTGCATTGCTTTATTTCCTTCCTTTTATTTTGCCTTATTGAATTTAATTAAGTCAGCCATAAGGCCAGTAGCTTGAAAAATACTTACAAAGAGAAAAAGTGGACTTTTTTTGTGCATGTGTGTTTTGCCAGGTGTAGGTTTCTTAACCATTTTCATCCCTAATAACAACAGTCTTTTTCAACATTGGTTAGCCCTAAAGTAGAATGAAATGTGTTCTGGTCAAGTGTAAATAAGTCATGTCAAAGCACTGTTCTTTTAGTCCTTATGAATACTGTGTTTTGAAAAACAACTATTATAACTGCACCGGTTTTTATTTTGCAGCCAGTCATTTGGGTGATAAGATCTCACTGATGTGAAAAGATATAGAAAAGTGATTGCAAAGAAGGACTGCTGGGTATCTCTTTTTCATTATGCCTGTACCTGTATCATAGAGGATTTGGCCCGAGAGAGATGAGGAAATTCTATTCCAAATAACAAGCACTAAATGCATCCCATTTTACCAGTCTTGAAGGGGAATTAGTCATCTAAAAGCTCACACTGACATGGGGAGAGGTAAAATGTTACATTGATTTCCCCCAAGTGTCTAACAAGTAGATCAAGTAACACTAAAATGAAATTGTCAAACTGGAAATGATTTTCATCAGGATAACTTTTATACTCTATAAATAAATGTTTCAGACCATTCCGAGAATAGTGCAGTCCAGCTCTGAAATGTCCCTTTACCAAAACTTACCAGTTCCCATATACATTTTTATTGCACTTTGTTTTTAAACCACTTATTTGAAATTAATGCATAATTTGATATTCTGTCCAAGAACTAGGTATTGCAAGCTATTTGGAACCATCCTGGTTTTTTGTGTATTGTACTGCACCAAAAGCATTGCTACTGGTAAATAAATCATCATAATGATAAAATGTATATATTGGTGGTAAATAGGTACTGGGGCCCTGATTTTCAGTCTGGCATCCACTTTGCCCAGGCACATACCAGTGCGTGCACTTTTCCAGCACTAACACTGGTTATGAAGGTGAAAGAAATTTTAAGCACAACACACATTTGTCTCAGTGCACATGTCCATTACCAGGCTGTGTCCCAAATAAAAATCAGGCCTTACATTTATGTAAGGTAGAAATAATCACTGACCGAGATTGTTGTGACTATTTATGTAAAGCAGGAAGCAGTGTGACATTTCCAGTGTTGGAAATATCTTTTTATACTTTGTCTTATAATTTTCCACCTCTCGTGCTCCTGAGTCAGCAGTGAACAAGGAGCTGTCAGGCGCCACCTACGCCCACTTTTAACACAAAGACATTGCTCAGGCCTCAAATTAAAGAAAAACAGATAAAAATAAAATAAGTAGTTTTTAGAAGTCCTATTTAGAAGAATCTTAAGGAAAAAGTTGATGAGACAGCATAGGAACAAAGTAATAATATGTTTGATGGCTAGGGAATCAGAGGTTCAATAGAGAATGTGAGGGTTGTAAGTTCAATCCTTGAGGGGGCCATTTAGGGATTTAGTTGGGGATTGGTCCTGCTTTGAGCAGGGGGTTGGACTAGATGACCTCCTGAGATCCCTTCCAACCCTGATATTCTATGAGTCTGTTCTATGATTCTATGAATGTGGTATTTTAGCCACAGGTGGGCCAAGTATGGGTGGGGTGTGAGGTGCAGTTGACCCACAATGGTGCTGGCGCTGGCTAGCAGAAATTACCACCACTATAGAGAACTAGGAAAGCAGGGAGGAAATTTCCCTAGAGTGGTGTCAATGAGTCACAATGCCTCCCAGCACTACCCTAGGGTAGTGTAGTTTACACATCCACTTCTTGGCTCTGGCACGGGCCTAAAAGTCCAATCCTAGCACTATGACTTTTAGTGAGATGATGGCCCCTTGGACATCTAAGGATTTCAGTTCAGGCTGATGCTAGCCCCCCTGAAACAAACATTGTTCCACTTCTTAGTGTAAAGTGTGTGCAGATCTAAGATCAGAAATGAATGTATTGAGCATGCACAAAAGCTATTCAAGAATTTTCAAAATCCACTGCTCTCTGTGTGGGTTGGGTGGGATAGTCAGACAGTTTGCTTTGGAGTACATTAAAAACAAAACAACAACAACAAAAGGTTGAGAATCACTGCACTCCAGGCAAAAGACAGACAGGCAGAGGAAAGAGATCACCTAAAAATCCAAAACTGTTTTGAAAAGAATTTAAAAGTTTCATCAAGCAGAAAGTACTTTTATAAAATCCAGAAGAACAAAAAAAGGGACATGTACATTTTATTATGAGCTTTTACTTTTAACTTTTAAAGCAGAACTTCCAAGCATTCTGTCTCTTACTGACACATTTACAGTATGAGCAAATAAAAGAAGGAAAAGGGAAGTCAAAATGAGAAAAAAGGCAGACATCATCCTGAAAACAGAGCACTACAAGAGACGGATGTGGTGTGGGCTTGAGGTCAAATTACAGCAGAATAATGAGACAGGCTTTTCTTCTGGAAGCAAACACTCAGGAAAGAAGTAGAATATGCAGTTTCTAATAAGCACTGGAAAGTTACAGGGTTGAGCAAGACAATGGCTCACATTGCTTGACTGGTTGGGAATTAGCTGTATATATTCCAACCTTAAAATAGAGAACTCATATTAAACTTATCAAAAAAGCAAAGTCACTGAGTTTATTTATCCAGACCAGTTTGCCCAGTCTTAATGATCTGTCTAAGCACTTCTGAAGTACCCATCACTGCAGGCACTACCATGTCCCAGTACATGGTGACACCCAAGGAAGTTTTTCATTACCAGACATAAGCCTCAGATGGTGTAAATTGACATAGCTCTATTGACTTGAGTAGAGCTGTGGTGATTTATACTGGTTGAGGATCTAGCCCCAAATTTAAGGAATGATGACAGCATAGTCATGGCATTCAAAGTCATACGATATGCTAGAAAATACCTGCCAACTGCATGTCAGTGTGCTTTTTAATCTACCTCAACACAGACAAAATTAGGTTCAGATTTTAAACTGCCAGAGGGAGGTGATTGGAAGATTCTCATCAAAGTAGTTTTACAATGAAAATTTCCATTTTCATCTAAATTGACATTTCAACTAATTTGTTTTGAAAAATGAAACAAAACATTTTAATAATGTCAAAAGGTCACATTTTGACATTTTTAAAATGGAATTTCATTGTTTTTTATATAACACATTTTACAAAGTTTTAAAAGGTTAGATTCAGAACCAAATGTTCCATTGGACCCAAATGATTTTTTATTATTTCTTTATTTCATTTTGTGAGAAAATTTGAATTTTTTTGTTCTTGTTCCATTTTACAACAGAAAACAATTTTAAAGTTATGGAATTTCCTGTGAAATGGAAAATCCAGTTCCTGCCCAGCCAATGTAGAAGATATTTCTTTATTTTTCATATACAAACAGACATGGGTCAAGGTAAAATTTTCAAAAGCGTCCATTCACTTTCAATGAGACTTATGTGCCTAATTGCCAATGTCAATTAGGAAAATGAGGCAGACTTCTAAATCACTTGGTGCTTCTGAAAATTTCACCATATCATTAATTCTAAAACCACAAAACATGTCCTAATTATTTTTTCTTAATTAACCCCTCCCCCCAAAAAATAAAACCAAAAAAAGTCCCATAGGCCATACTTATAGAAAAAATACATGAAACCTAGACCTATTTACAATACATCCAGGTTTCACCGACAGTTGGTCCAGTCAGAGATATTACCTCACCCACCTTGTCTCTCTAACATAAATAGTTATCTGTCTTGTAGTATATTTATAATGCCCTGCTGACTGGGTTAGTGGGAAATTTGAGTTTAACAAATACATAGGTAGAAACTGACTCCTAGTGACTGAGTAGGACTACAGCTAAATAGGAACTTCAGTAGTCTGAGTCTGTAAAATGTTTTGGTCCTTTGGAGTCTGCAGACCAGGGGGTTGATCCTACAAGGTGCCAAGCACTCATTTGAGCTCCATATGTAGTCAGTGACAGGTGAGGATCTCAGCAGAATGAAGCCCAGAAGAGCAGGAGGAAGTATAAAATAATCTTATATTAGTGCTTGAAATAATCCTGTGTCTTCCAGCCACAAGGTGGTTTATGAAGGTCTCACCAGCAGCCAGAAGAGATCATTAATGCACTGTACTTTTGAATGCAGTTTATCATTTCCTTGATAATTCTAGTTCCCTGAATTTCTAACCAGTGAAGAAAAAGGAAAGCATTTTTTTAAAACTATCATTTGATTAATAACTAGCAGCAATAGAATGCCCATGCTGGGCAGGTTAATTAATGCAAACTATGTTTTATAAAATTAGTTAGAAGCTATTAATACATATAATCCTGTTGGGAAACCTCTCCTAGAAAACAATAAAATATGTATTATATGGACACCTCAAATCATTCATTTTTAAAAAGATCTTGTTCCCAATCACTCTATAAACAGGAATAAATCAAAGATACTTCAGCTGTTCACTCTATTGAGGTAGGGTATGTATTAATGCTGTCTCAAAGTAAATTGGCAGAGAAATATTTAAGCACTTTAAAATAATTTTGAGTGACAGAACTTTCCAAAACATCTATATTTATTTCTGTATTTATCCTATCCCCTTACATTTGTAGCTCATGCATAAAAAACATTTTAATGGGATCACACATCTATGTGTGAGCATTGGAAAATGCATTATTCTCTATATAAAATCAGGTTAATATGTGTCCTTATTCTATTGCAGCAATATAATGCAGGGAGATGAATACATGTGAAATGTGAATGGCATAAGTGTGCTAGTGACACAAATTAAAGCTTTGATCTGCTCCAGTTGAAATGGCTTTATGTAGACTATTTGGCTATGTCCTTGTGTACCATAGGAGCTATCATACCAAAGTATTAACAAATCTGTGAACTTTGAAAAAAATTTTGTACCAATGTTTTTAATCATTTGCCCAGATCAGATTCAAACATTGAGCCTAAACATGTAGAATAAAATGAGCACATCTGTAAATTGTTGGTTTTTTTGGTACTAGTAAAAACATAGGGCCAGAGTGTTGAGTAGCAGCTTACTCCATGAGTAGCCAAATTGACTTGAGTGGGGCTATTCATGAAGTTAACCTGGAGAGTAGGTCACAATCTGACCCATACAAACCCAGACACACCAAGCCAGGCTTCACTATCACAAATAAATGATTGCCCCTTACTCACTTTAAGTAGTACTTATTCCTTGAGTAGCCTCATTCATTGCAATTGGGTTTCAAGGACTAGTATATTACTCAGTGTGAGTAAGTGTGACCCACAGAGAGCTATTTGCATGGCAGTGACTTTTCATTTAGTGCTCCAAACACACAGAAAACCACTTTGGATTCTGTGTTTGCTTAATGAGAGCAGACAGTGAGTGGCAGAGAAAATAAGGATAATTCTGCAGATATCTTCCTCTAAATTCTGTCACCTGCATTGCAATGAGCTCCAGACATTTGTGGCAGCTCTTCCGGACAGCCCTGAGATTCTGCCTGGCTGCTCTGTCTCTGGTGGCGGAGACAGGTTTCTTGCCTTCCTCCTTATGCTAATTAGAAGCATGCATGCTCTGCTGACCAGACTATGATTGAATACAAATGCTGGCTACATCCCTTCTATCAACTCAAGCATGCTCCCTTTCTCCTTCTATCCCTAGCTGCAAGATGCTTCAGGCAAAAGGCAAGAGCATTGTAATAAAATGACATCTCCAAACACAGCGCCTTTTTTCCCCAAGGCCTCTGGCTATCTCAGTTTCATTACATTTCTCAGGAGGGGGCATCGCCCCCTGACAAGTAACATCTGGCCCAAGAGACCTCCTAATTTAAAACAACAAACTAATTATTGTCACCTCCTCTTTCCTGTAGCTTTTATCTTTATTTTTTTCCAAGTGGAATTATATCAGCATATTTTCTATTTGTACTGCTCATGTTCTATTTTCCCTTCATTATGTTTAAATTTCTTCTAAGGGAATAAAATTCATATTTTAATCAATTTCAACAGCTTACTGTATTTCAATACTTGGTGTAGAAGTACCAGTTTGGAAGAACATCTTGATTAAAGACCTTGAAAATGCCTCCATACTAGAATAACCAATCCGCCTTCCTGCATCACATGCAGCACAATGCACTGTCATTCTGTGTTTTTAAAAGTTGGAGTTATTTACACAGTTTGTTGGATCTTTGATGAAAAGCAATAAGGAGCTGCAGGCATTTATTTATACAGTAAGACTATTTCCCCCAAACATTCTGGAAAAGATTAGAAGCTTGTGGGCTGCTGTGTGGTAATGTAGTCGACTGTAATGTACACCAGGCTCTGAGTCTAGAAATCTAATGTTCTAAACCTAATTCTGCCACTGACTTACTTTGTAACCACTCACCCTGTCTGTCCTCCAGTTTCCTTATCTTTAAAATAGGAAAGAATTAGTTAATGGCTGCACAGCACTTTGAAAATAGAGAAAATATAAGCATTATTGCTACTGCACACAAATTCAGGGACAGTGGTTGCCATTTAAAAGCCAACATTTGCCAAGAGTTACCACATGGCTGTGTCTGATAAGCCACTATTTTCTTCTGTGCTTTGGAAGAAATCATTGTGCATCAGGAAAAGAATAAATGGTGAAATCTTGGCCCCACTGCAGTCAATGGACCTTTTGCCATTGACGTGAGTGGGGCCAGGATTTCATCCAGGCCTTCTATGCTTTAGAGCATTACATCTCAAAAGTAAGGTGTCAAGGAACTATTGCCTTTTAAAAAAGAATCAGGAGGAGCTACCTGGCAACTTGGCCTGGAGTCAACCATTGTATAAGTAGTATGAAAGAGCATATCGGAAAATACAGAAAAAAGTTAAAAACTCAGAATATCATTGTTCTGTGTGAAAATAAGGAGAAGAAACTGATATTGGCTCTGGGAAAGGTGCAGAAAATTAGAGAAGAAACTTAAAAAAGGGGAAAAGAAAAAGAAAAAAACCCATGAGGATCTGTTTTTTGTTTGTTTGTTTTTTAAAGAAAAGCAGATGGAGAGATATTTGCAACTACAGTCACTTCTGCTACTGGCTACACAGTCACTGGAGAGCCTATCAATCAGCTTCACAGATCTCTCTCTACATAAACAAATCCAATAATCCAAGAGGAGACACTAGAAACTAACCATCTGTGTTCCTTAAGATTGGGACTCCTAGTCATCTTTTTTATCACATGCTGAAGTTCCTGTTCTTTGATGTATATCAGGGCTGGCTCTAGAGCCACATGTTTTAAGGTGGTCAAACCAAGAGATAACTGACCTCAGGTTACTTGTGTTAAGTTAAGCTTCAAAGCATGTTTAAGGCTTTTAAGGAAACAATTCTATTTTTACTCACTTATTTTGCAAAAGATAGTCCCAGTTCTTGTATGTTTATAGTACTGGTGATATGAGGGTTTTGCCAGTTTTAGCTGACATTTTTTAAAGAAAGCATTTAACCCAGATATGTAATTCTCTATATCAGTTTAAAATATACTTTTGTGTTGCCTTAACATTTACATGCTGGAAAAGATACTGCAGGATCCATGACTACGTTTATTTATTTTTGCCAGTGAGCATATTGAAAGAGTCATCTACATGCCTCATGCTTTGGGCAATAAACGGCTCACTTACATTTAAAATGGATGTAGGAGTCTTTAAAATTATCAGTATAATTACTATTGTCTTTCTGAAGAGCAATTTTGTTATCATGTTGCCATTATAATAGCAACAAGAGTTCTCTTAGGTGATTTTACTTTCCTTAAGTAGGTTATTTTCAGTTCACGCCTGCCTACAACATAGATCTGGAATACTACAGTCTGGCTTTTGTTTGGCATTCCTAGGCCTCAACCTCCTTCCTCTTGTGGAACAATCTGTGGGAGGAAGTCAGGGAGAAAAACTCCAGTGGATTCTAAGGGCAGGGCTGGGATCAG
Source organism: Terrapene triunguis (assembly GCF_002925995.2). Lineage (NCBI taxonomy): Eukaryota > Metazoa > Chordata > Testudines > Emydidae > Terrapene > Terrapene triunguis. Next base: position 811,699 of record NW_020698242.1, on the reverse strand, counting down.
TCATTCTAGGGGCAGGGCTGGGTTGCTCCAAAGCAGAATGAGTTAGTGGTGGGAGAACTATGCCCGTAGCCTCAGATGCTGCTGTTCAATAGGAAGCTGGGACTATCCACCTGGAAGCCAGGGAGCTCTGAACCAGTACAGGCTCTTGGGTTCCTTTGGCTTCCGTGTAGTGCAGCTCCTCCGGAGCTTTGACACTGGGGTTTCCATGCTGGAAATCCCCCTGATACCCTCCCACCTTTTGTGAGTGAGGTTTTCAGATGGATGGGGCTCCACGTAAGAGTTAATATAGCCTTAGTTTGCATTACCTTTTTTATATGGTGATGAGGTGACAACACTCCCTCTCCAACACCTCCCTTCACTAGGATCTTCAAACCCATGCAAAGGGAGACCCACACCCAGATGTGTGTGAAAATCCCAAGGAAGGGATCCTGCCTAGAGCAGGGTACTGTTTGTGACGATTCTATGGGGTATGGTTTCCAATACACCAGGGAGTATTTAGCGATAAATGCACCAAATTTTCCTCATGCACATTTAAAATTCCTAGTTACACACAAAGGCAAAGTGAAAAGAGATGTGATGCAGCTATTCACTTCAGATGAAGAGGGGCAGGAAGTTATTTGATCGTGTCCTAGATGGTGACATTGAATTCCCCTGAGCTCCCAGCACACGCTTGCCTCGTCTTTGGTCTGTGTGTTTTGGATAAAAGTTAGTTGTCATTTACAACTTAGCCAGTTATCTGGCACACACCAAAATGATCTCTGACACATTTTCTTTTTCTGGGGTTGGCTTTTGGCTCCCACTGTGATGACCTTGAGTATAGTGCCAGCAATGAATTTAAAATACTTGATTGCATAGGTTTAAGTGAATCATGACTATAATTTTACCCTGGTGCTTGATAACATTGTTATAGCTAAAAGTCTATTAGCATTTCCATTATAAAGTGGTTTATAACTTGGCTGTTTCTGATCAAACAGGGCTGAACTTCGGTAGGCTGTTACTTTAAAAAAGAAAACATCATAGTCTAACCATTTTATAAAAGACAAAAAATAAAATGAAAAAAAAAATAAAAAAAGAAAAACCTTATCTGAAGCAGAAATTTTACTCTGAAAATGGAAAGGATTCCATGAAAACCACTAGGGAGTTTACTATTAATATTGAATTCATGTGGAATATACTCAGATACTCCAGTGATGGGCAGTAGTAGAAATAGATAAAATTCACAAACTAATATTCACAGAATCCCAGATACATTCCCCACTCTCTTCATTGCATTATCTATCTTGGAGTTCAATCCAGCAAAGTGCTGAGCAACAACTGCCATTCCTGTTGACCTCAGTTGGAGTTAAGGATGCTCAGCATCTTGCAGGATCACTGAACAGCTGGAAACATGTCACATGCAGGAATTAATTACATATTGTAAACTAACATGGTTATCAGCAAATATCTACACTGCAGAAATGTTGGCAAATGACATGCTTTTTTGAGCATAGCAGGGGAAAGGTAGATGGCATCGGAGAGTAATAATATTTCCAGTCTCATCTGTACTAGGCATGAATGGAGAGATATAGGAAATGGACTGCAACAGCAACCAGAAAATAGAGCTACATGTGTATTGGAATTTCTCTTCTTGTCATTCCCCAAAGATTCCCTATCCATTAAATTGCAAGTGACTAGCAAACACTGCACAAACCTAAAAAAATATATGATACTTAGCTTCATAATATGACAGCAGCAGGATATTCAGAGGTTGGGGGAAGGGAGGATGGACCAATGCTCTCATTAGTATGATCCTATGTTAAGATCCCATACACTCTACAGAGGCATCCACAACACGTCTGATTTGGGCCTCATTACTAGCTGGGAGGCTAGAGGAGAATCCTAAAGAAAAGTGCTGTTATACCCTGAAAGGAACTACAAGAAACGGCTGTAGCAAAAAGCTGTTTCAGTGGTTTCTGTGCAAGTCAGAAAGGTTTAAGGAGGAAGTAGTTTCTGTCTAATCACCTCAGTGAACATCTTGAGTATCCACACCTACTTTTTTAAAATTAGCCAGGATGAGCTTGATCTCACAAACCCTTATTCATGTTAGCTGTCTTTACTTGCACAAGTAGTTCCGCTACTCATATGAAGAAAAGTTGTCACAATGGGGCTCTAAGCAAGAAAAAAATTCTGTCAGCAATTCCAGACAGAGGATCCTCTGCACTCAAGTCACGTGATGATGGGGAATTTCTGGGATAAACGCTTACAAGCAGCTCATCCCACTAACATGAGAAAAGCAGCCTCATCTCTGACAAGAATCTCATGGCATGTTTAAACAATCTTCTGTATTCTCCAGGGAACCTCTAAAAATAACTTTTGACATTGACACACTGGGAAACGATTTTGAACTGCACTTGATGTGGAAAAAATCTGTGTTTTTAAACTATGTCATTCAGTAGATTATGGCTATTTTAGTAATAGTTTCATTAGCATAAAGGTACCTTAGAGTAAAATGCAGGAATATGATTTAGGAATAACCTTTGGAGATCATGTGTATATCTGGTCCAGTGATTCAGAACAATCTAAAGTGGTTTCTTGAATTCTTCTGGTGTTTCTAGCATTTCATCTTATTGAACTTTTATTCTTTTTGATGTCTCCACTCCCATCTCACAAACCAGGGTTGACCCTTTTTGCCAACATGATAAATGGTGATTTAGGGCTGATAGTGACAGGAATGGCAGGAGATTCTATGTTATCTTCTTCTAAAAGTTTCTAGCTGTGTAGAACAGGGACAAAGAAGCATTCAGTCATTGTAGGCTTTCCTGGTCTCTGAAGTCACTGCCCTTTTCCTGAATCTCTTGCAGTTTGAGATCTTTCGTTATGGCTGAAAAATTAGTGGAGAGGGGCATTATTTGTTTATCTATCATGGAGGAAATGTTCAAAGAGGATTTCAGTGACCTTCAGTGGGACTAGCATTCTTAAATTCCACTGGTACATCAGAAAAATCTCCCCCATATGCTGAGCCTCTCATCAGTGTCTAGACACATTTGCAATCAAAACATAAAGTGACAGCTCAAACCAGTATTAGCTAATGCAAACAAATTGATTCCCACAATAAACAAAATATTTCCCGAAGACCCCTCAAACAAACTCATCATAAAAATGTTCAGAAAATATAAGTTAGGAAAAGGTGCACCTGGAGGTGCAATCTATGGAGGATCCCAGATCTTCAGCAAGTTAGCAAATCAGATAACTAAGTATAGACCTATCTGATACATCATAACTTACCCATCATAATCAATACTAGAAAAGCTTCAGTGGCATACAGGATTCCCCCAGAAGTAGTCCACAATGAAGAATGAAGGAAGAAGATAGAGCCTAACTGAAGCTAAAAAGAGAAATTCTGTGGTTACTCTCATTCGGTCTAGGTTCGCCCAAACATTCACATGTAAACTCATCCCCATATTTTTTTGAGATAAACTTTTTGGAACACATGATGCCTGCAGTTATTTGTCACTGAGTTATTGTTGCGATTGGGAAGCCAAATGCCTAGTTTCTCTTTTGCTAAAAGCTGTGCAAATTACAGAAGGGTTCTGATAACATTTGGTGTTAATTGGACTCAAAATGTTAATCTCCAAAATCATTGTGATCTTAAAAATAAAAATCCCAGTATGCAAGAAAGCAAAAATTCAGACTGCATTGAATTCTTTCCAAAGTATAACTGAAAGAGGAAAAGGTGATTTGTTGCACTTTATGATGTTTGTATGTGATGCTTAACAGTGTGTGTGTGTGTATATATATTTTACAAATAAATATATTCAGAATATGATACGTTTTCTAACTAAAAAATAACAGTAAATGATTTAGTGCTCGGGAAAGGTACCAAATTAACAGATGGATTCCCTTAATTTATCAAAAAAGGTTGAGCATTGGCCATATAAGTAAAGCCTTCCCTGCCAATATGCCTTAGTCCTGATGTGGAGGGAATCACCCAGTCAGTTATTCCTGTCCCTGTCCCACCAGCCTGTCACTCTTTCTTCCTCTCAAATCTCTTTTCAAAATACACCTCGGCCACAGGCCTAACTGTCCACTCTCTTACGTAGGAGAAAACATGAGGATATAAATTAGGTTAAAGATGTGTGCATCACCTGCCAAAGTACCCACAGTGTCTTACTGCTGAATCTCCCCCTATGCACCTACACATGCATGATGATATTTATCCACATCCCTCATATGCTTTGCCTGAATACAGAGCCTGGTCCTGCCATGCTTAACACATGTTGAATAGTACTGCACTTTGCATGTAATCTCATTAATTTCAGATGAACATGACAAATGATACAAAATTAGGCCCTTACATATTAAGCTTCTTGGGCAGGGTCATCTGACTTGATTGTCTCTAAAATGCCACACACACTTAAGAGTAATAGTAATATGAATAATGATTTTAAATCAGGTCTGTAGAGGTGATTAAGAGTGCATTATAGCTTCAAAATTTGAGCCAACCAAGACATGGAGATTTAGAAATAGCACAGCGGGTATGCATTCATCCTGGCAATAAATCTTCACTCAAATGTATTGTGCATCAGGTTAATTTCTGAATAATATCAATTAAATCTATTCTGATCATTTGTGGAACCCGGTCAGTGCTGGACTTGTGGCCGACCAAACCTGCAGGCACTTTGGGAACCTCAACTTTGGGTAAACATCAAGGGTAGACTCAATAATCATAATTTTTAGAAAGGTGTTTAAACCAATGGGATGTGAAGAGAGCCTTGAAAATGTCAACCCCAGAGCTCACATGGATAGCTTGTCACTGTGACTTTTCCTAGTAATAATGGGTTATGCAGTGGATTTCCTCTGCAACTACCAAGGGCTGGTCTTCAATATCTGTGAATCCCTTGGCCACTGCTGCTTCTATATTTTTGGGGGGGTGAGGGATGGACATAATGACTTCCACTTTCGATTGAAAGAGGCATTGCCAGCAGGAGTCTTGCAGGCCAACCTGAGAATTGCTAAAACCAGCTCTGGACCTTTGCTATTTATTTCAATCTGACAGGTTCACTTAAATAAATAAGATGTGATTAAAAACTGTTTAGGGCCAAATACACAGCAGACTGTTCAGTAAAGGACCCACACAATGTGCACATCTTTCTATTTATCCTATTTCTAATGTAACCAGCCCCGTCTAGAATCTAGTTGTTACATTCAAATGAGAATTACACACAATACTCTTCCTATGGATTCATTCTCTCAGTGCTACTTCTAGCACTTGATGAGCCATTTAATACCACACACATATATCAGACATTTAAATATATTGTATTTGAAACGTTATTAATTTTGACAGTGGTAACTGTAATCCAATTTAGTTCAGATACATGGATCCAGTTGGAAGAAACCCTGGTATTATGAGACATCATATAACCCACCTAAAAGGAATGTGTAAAATTATGCAAATGATATGAAACCATCTGCACGAGAGGATGAAGTGAAAAAATACTTATTGACCAGATTTTATATATGGCATGTGAAAAAGTTAAGCTACACAGAAAGAGATACTCTGATGACTTTAGCAGCATGATATTAGCCATTATCAGCAATTATTTAAAAGAAAGGGAAAATAAATGTTGTGTCCTTAAGAACTTTCCATCAAAACACACACAAACAGAAAATGACTAGAATGTTTGACAACAAAAACTTGATTTTTTTTTAAAATAGAAATCAGAGGCTATTAAAATAATGCAGTTTCTCCAACTATCCCATGAGGCAGATTCAAATTTAGTGTGGAAACCTGACAATGTACTGTACATTTATGCCAGTTTTAAATAAAACAGCTCTCTGTCTTCATAGGATGCTATATTGGAAGTATAAACTATGAGATTTTACACACAAATCAAAGGGTTCTAATGACATTATAATAACCCTACAAGAAAAACTCCAGTGATTTGTAATGTCATCAGGGTGTGTGAGCACACATGTAGCTACAAAAATTGTATCAGTTCCCCTATAATACAAATATAGTACTTCTCCAGGACATTAGCTTTCTTTTTGCCAAGGTGATCAAAACTAAACCTATACAACCAACTTATGTACTCATTTACTTATGCCCGTGCAACCCCAGGTGAAATGCAGGGCAACATTCAGCTCATAGAAACCACATTTTCAACCATGAATTCCTACAGAAGAATGGCCATACTGGGTCAGACCAAAGGCCCATCTAGCCCAGTATCCTGTCTTCCGACAGTGCCCAATGCCAGGTGCCCCAGGGGGAATAAACAGAACAGAACAGGTAATCATCGAGTGATCCATCACCTGTCACCCATTCCCAGCTTCTGGCAAACAGAGGCTAGGGACACCATCCCTGCCCATCTTGGCTAATAGCCATTGATGGACCTATCCTCCATGAACTTATCTAGTTATTTTTTGAACCCTTCACAACATTCTCTGGCAAGGAGTTCCACAGGTTGAATGCATTGTGTGAAAAAAGACTTCCTTTTGTTTGTTTGTTTTAAACCTGCTGGTTTTTCATTTGGTGACCCCTAGTTCTTGTGTTATGGGAAGTAAATAACACTTCCTTATTTATGTTCTCCAAACCCGTCATGACCTCCATCATATCCCCCCTTAGTCATCTCTTTTCCAAGCAGAAAGATCCCAGTCTCACTAATCTTTCCTCCTATGGCAGCTGTTCCATGCCCCTAATCATTTTTATTGTCCTTTTCTCAATCTTTTTCAATTCTAATATACTTTTTTTGCGATGGGGCAACCGCATTTGCACGCCGTATTCAAGTTGTGGGTGTACCATGCGTTTATATAAAGGCAATATGATATTTTCTGTCTTATTATCTATCCCGTTCTTAAAGATTCCCAACATCCTGTTTGCTTTTTTGACTGCTGCTGCACATTGAATGGATATTGTCAGAGAACTATCCACAATGACCCCAAGATCTCATTCTTGAGTGGTAACAGCTAATTTAGACCCCATCATTTTATATGTATAGTTGGGATTATGTTGTCCAATGTGCATTACTTTGCATTTATCAACATTGAATTTCATCTGCTATTTTGTTGCCCAGTCGCCCAATTCTGAGAGATCCTTTTTGTCGCTCTTCGCAGACTGCTTGGGACTTAACTATCTTGAGTAGTTTTGTTTCATCTGCAAATTTTGCCACCTCATTGTTTACCCCTTTTTCCAGATCATTTATGAATATGTTGAATAGGACAGGTCCCAGTACATACCCCTGGGGGACACCACTATTTACCTCCCTCTATTCTGAAAACTGACCATTTATTCTTACCCTTTGTTTCCTATCTTTTAACCAGTTACCAATCCATGAGAGGACCTTTCTCTTATTCCATAACAGCTTACTTTGCTTAAGAGCCTTTGGTTAGGGACCTTGGCAAAGGCTTTCTGAAAATCTGTATACACTATATCCATTGGATCCCCTTGTCCACATGCTTGTTGACCCCCTCAAAGAATTCTAGTAGATTGGTGAGGCATGATTTCCCCTTACAAAAACCATGTTGATTTCCCCCCCAATAAATTATGTTAATCTATGTGTCTGACAATTTTGTTCTTTTCCTCTGTGTAGTGCCTAAGCCTAACAAATCAGTACTCGGGCCTTGAGTCAACAAAGCATTAAAGTGAATGGAATACTTACCTGCTTAATATTAATTTTGTGCTTAAGTGCTTTGCTGGATCAAGATCTTAGAAGACTAGCCCCAGAGTTTTAGAAATGTACACATGGATAATTTGCATGCAGAGTTACTACAGTTGTTTGGTATATTTCAAGTAACTGTACATTCAAATAGCCACTTGGACGTCTGATTAGTCATTTGCACATACAATTACTGGGAAGGTGGGTGCACTGCACGGTGATAGCTGCACAGCAATTATAGAAGCTCATTTTGTACATGAATATCAAAAACCAGAATCTTCATTTTAGGAACCCAACTACCAGTTTGAATGCCCAGATACAGAACTGGGTGTTAGAACTTTAGTGTCCACATTTGAAAATTGGGCTCATAGTTTTAATTTAAAGGTAATAAAATAGCCTTGTAAACTACCAATATTACCTGTTTGGATTTGTACACTGTTCATTTATGCAATCCAATTTCATGTTTGCCTTTTTTCTGACTCACACACCATGCTAACATCTTAATGGATTTGTCTATAACAACATTTAGATCTTTCCCTTGTCATTATGCTCATAACTGTTCCTTTGTATATACACTTTCCACTTCGGTTCATTGCCTACACCTCAATTATTTCACATTTGTCTATGTTAAACACTAAACAGTATTTTCCACTTACTGACGTGGCCGTTTAAAAGATCCAAATCCATCTGAGTCTAATTGGTTGTTTCCCTCCTCTTTATTAGTTATACATTTAATTTTGGCAGCATTGGCAAAATGTCATCCACATTAGTCATACAGACTTTGGTATTTCTCACCATGACAATCACAGAATCAAGCTTCTGCTAGCATATTATCACTTTCTAAAGTAGCAGTCACAAAATGGTACTTTGGAGACTGCTGACTGATGACTTTACTGTGCTGTCTTTAAGATGTTCTGCACCCTCTACTGTAGCAGACTGACTTACAAAAGAGTGACCCCCCCTTTCTCCCTCCTTCGAAGAAGTTACTGCATAGGCCCCTCTAGATCAATAGGGTTAAGTAAATCAGATTGAAAACCACAAATCAGCACAAGTCAGAAAGTTCAGATCCAGATGCAAATATTCCCAGGGGTGTTTGGGATCCATGGTTTTTCCTTGGTCCCAGCTCTAGTAAGAAAACATTTCCCCTTGACCCAAGCAGTTTCTACTGACAGGCTCTGGCTGGATCTGGCATAGGTGAAAATGCTGTGAGGAAGATTGTTCTCATGGTATTTCTGACTGCTCTCAGACTGGATTTGGAAGAATAGCATGCCTAATAGGCTGCCTCCTGAAGAGAGGGAAGCTGACTGCCAGGCTTCCCCATGTCTCTTGAGCTGAAGATATAACCAGGAACCAGGGCCTGCTGGAAGAAGAATGTTGTGTAGATGGGAAGGGGAGTCATGGGATCTGCTGAGAAATAGGGCTCTGTGGAGTCAGAGTACGGGAAAGCCCCCTAGAAGTCTGGAGAGTTTGGATGACATCAGAAGTTTGGATCCTGATTTGAGTTGAATTCTAACTCTGAGCCACTGAAAGTTCTCTCGTTGATACAAAATACCCAAGGGCACTTGGGTAAACCCTAGTTAAGATATCATTATTTTCTGCCTCATGTATTTAACATATGGGCACGTGGAACTAGATTCTTGTCTAAATAATTTTAGCCCTCATGCAAAACTGGAATATTGTTCCCACTTCAGCAACACATGCAAAAAACTCACCAGTCTTTGAAAAGTGTGGGTATATGCTCCCTAAAGAACCTGGAGCATTGCTTGATACAGTGGGGGATACACAATAGCCTGCACTCAAGCTTGCATGTCACTTCTAAAAACTCCTTCACTCTTTGTATTTGAACTGATCATTTTGAAATACTATATATAGGACTTCTGTGCGTGATGTTCCAATTGGCCTGACTGCCTTACTGACTGCCAAACCCTTAATATATCAGTAAAACAGTTTCTTTATGATCTCTTTGGGCCTTTCATTATCCTGAGGCTGTGGGAATAAAGCCTTTGTCTATGTTTAAGTAATCTCTCTTACTTTTAAGTTGCAATCTTTTGGCAGCCAATGTTTAAGGAAATGAGCTGGGTGATTTTGTCCAAGGACTTCTGGTAGCCAATCCTTCTATTTTGCTTGCTTGTAGTTTTTATTTTCAGTAATGATGTGAATATTTGAGGTAAATTAAGAGCCATTCCAAACCATCAGCCAAAACTTTAATTGAGCATGGACTAAGCTTTCTGTTTTGGGGTGAGAGAGTGGGGAAAGGTTAAAAAAAAAAGGCAGATTTTTCTTCCTTGTTATTTGTATTTTTTTTTTTAAATCTATGTTTCTAAGCTCTGGTTGGGGCTAGAAGCAGAAGTGCTAAACTGTTAAGAGAAAGGGTATTTTCATGAGACTGCCACCCTAGTTTTGCACTTCATGTTATTTTGGATTATTATTATTATTTATAAACTTCAGTGGAGAATCTGAATTTTTGCATACCTATAAGAACCAAAATATATCCTGAGCTTTTAGAGGAATTTCCGTGAATCATTTTCTGTATTCTCTGATTTTTGTTCCTAGAAGTGTAAGGATGATCCAACAGTGAGGATGCAGGTCTGGGAAACAGTACTGTCCCTTCTTCATAGATTTACTGTGTGATCTTGGGCATGTCACTCTGTCTCTCAGTTCCCCATCTGTAAAATGTGGATAGTAGTACTTCCTTGCCTTTGAGGCCTGCTGTGAGGATAAATACATTAAAAGGTTGTAAGGCTCACAGATACTACAATATGTATCATATAACTACCTAAGATAGAAAGAACCATAGATTGTCTTTGCAGGGTCTTTCCTTAAGGCAGAAATTCTTCTTTATGGAATCTTGGTCCTTTGCAGAAATTTCCAAATTTTATTTGTGAGTATATTAAGCAATTAGATGATATTTTCTGATATAGTGTCATGACCACTGCTATAAAGACCATTCTGAACATCTTCTTCACCTCTGACTCCTCCAAGGCTTTAAGGATAACTTCACAGATTTCTCCTTTGACCTCTTTCACTGGGTCAAATCTAAGCCTTATTACTTTTTACAGTCCTCATTCCTTACTGCATCTGTATTTTCTTGATATCAAGGCAAAAAGGGCAGTCTGACGGACATCATTTAGTGCCTTGGATAATTTAAACTTAATTAGTGTGGGCCAGAATTATTTTTCACATGGATACTCCAGGTGGGAGACAGTCAGAATGGGCCAAAAGTCCTCCAAAACATAACCCTCAAGTTTTCATGAACACCCATTTGCAAATGCAAATCCTCCACTTATGTAGATAAATGACGGATTTTGAGGTCAAATACATGAGCATATGCTGGCATCTGTGCAAATCACAAACATTGAGTGTAGTTTGAAAAGCATAGACCCCCAGCCCTATTCTCATTCTCCTTTAAACACTCCCCTGTATTTTTCAACTTTAATGGCATCTGCAACAGCCTTTTCATAATTCTGCCCCATTGTTATCTTTATACTATGAACCAGTAACTCCTCTACCTCATTTGAATAACTAGATCCTTGATCCAGGCAGCTTTCTATTCTATTCCTCCTCCACTGGAAAGTCAAAATAAAATAACTTAACAACTGCTATTTCTTTCATGTCTGTGTTCAATTCTCTGCTATCAATTTTTAGAGAAGCAATTTTCTCTTTTATCTTCTATAAAGATGAAAATACGTATCAAATAACACGAAGTTATGCAGTGTAGGAATTGCAATTCTAATGGATTTAAAATTTTATTTGTAAAAAATTACATTTGGGCTGACAACTTGTGTATGAAATGTAGCCCAGCACAATTTAGAAAGAGAATGTTACATATAAACCTTTGAAAACTGGGAGTTCTAACAGAATTGCTGACAGAAATGTCACCATTCTGTCATAGTGTTACCACTATCTGAATTAATTTTCACAGTCTATTTTACCTAGGGTATTTCTAATGCAAACCTAGTATTTTGGCACTGAATACACAGATTAAAGATAGGTTTCAAAGTGGTAGCCATGTTAGTCTGTATCAGCAAAAAGAACGAGGAATATGAAGGTGCCACAAGTACTCCTTGTTCTTTTAGATTAAAGATAGTATCAAAATTATTTACAAGTAAACTCACTTCTCTGCTCTTTCTTGTTTTCAATTCCTCTTCTCCTCCCCCTATTCCACAACAACGTTCACTGTCTATCTGCCTGAAGGTACATAAAGAGTATAACCATTAAAGAGTACTCCCCGTCTTGAGCTGAACACCAATAAAGTGATGGAATCATGCTCAGAAATTTACAAATTTTGGATAATTCTTAACCATCATTATGTTCGCAGAGGCACAATGCTGTTACAATATATCCTGCCATTGTTCTGTAACTTTCTTGCCATGGTTAAAAGGACAAGGCCGAAGAGGTGAGAGAAACAACTTTGGGTGAAAAGTGCGTTTTCATCCCTACCTACTGCTGTTCTGTACCTTCCTTCTCAATCCAGAAGCTAGCTACCATTCTAACCCCACCTCATGCCCCTCAACCTCCTAAGTCCAGTTGCATCTGATACCACTTCCCTTGATTCCTTCATGTGTTCCACATTACCACCTCAGTTCTCAGTGGCTGCTTATCTCCCCTGTTCTACTGTTCCACCTTTACCCACTCCCAGCTCCCAATCCAAAGGCCTGATCTAATAACAATTGGAGTCAATGGGAGTATTTCCCCTGGATGGGCCCCCACTGAAGCCATAACTCCACCAGAAGCTTGATAGCCCCCTTACTCCACCAACAACTGCTTCCCCCAACTCCTAGCTGGAATCTTACCTTTTCAAGAGATTAAGGCAGGAAGGGGAGGAGGAGGAGAAGAGAGGGGACAAAGCAGTGTAGAATGGTACTCAGCTGGTGAAATTAGAATGATTAACAAGACATCCTAGAATCAAATTTGATTAATAGATTTTAAAGTCAGAAGGGACCATTATGATCACCTCATCTGATTTCCTGCATAATACAGGCCGTAGATGGACTGAGCTGTAACATATTTTAGAAAGACATCTGATCTTGATTTAAAGGGCGAGATACACAGAGGGAACACTGGCAGGCCTGGGCTTACCAATGGTACTACCTAGTGGTTAGATCACTGAGTCCCAGCTCTTCCACATCCCTGACATCCCTTGACAGCAATCACTCACACTGTGGTAGGTAGTGACTCAGCCCTCCAGTTTATCAATTGTGTTGTAGTAACAGAGTCCTACAAAATATATATAGCCCAACTTCCCCACAAACTAAAGGGTCTTGAGCCCATCTCCAGGCCCCTGAAAGTAGTGTGCCCTTGACATGGCTTACAATGTCTTGATTCTCCCTCATCTGAATGGAAGGGGTTTGTGCCACCTTTCATGAAAGGGGTGGTTGGTAGGTGAGTCCAACCCTTCTTCTACACCGGGACCAACCCAGAGCCTTTATGAGAGGCAGCGACAGCAAATACCCAGAATGTTTCCCACCACCTACTATCCCAGTCCAAGGGGGAAAAAATAATACACCGGAAGTTAGAGTGAAGGGTTTCCACTCCCTAAGGAAAGGCTAGTCCATCCTCTAGGGCCTGGGGTAGCTGCTGCTTGCAGACTTTTCCTGTGCAACCATGACTCCTGTTATACCCTTACTTTGGAGTAGGGTGACCAGACAGCAAGTGTGAAAAATCAGGACAGGGGGTGGGGGGTAATAGGAGCCTATATAAGAAAAAGACCCCAAAATCGGGACTGTCTCTATAAAATCGGGACATCTGGTAACCCTACTTTGGAGCTTCCATGGTAAATCTCTCCTCTCCTGTCTACACCCCCCCCCTTCTGAGCTGTCTAGCACTCTTTTAAACTCCTCCACCAGCTGGAACAGGCTCTGGAGGTGCCACAGGGCAAAGTCATCTGGGCCCAGAAGTGTTCCTTAATCCTTTCTGTCCCTGCGTGGGGTTTATACACCCCATCACAGGGACTTAGACTTAGCATTGCAATGCCTAATGTTTAAGCATCCTGCAGCCTAGTGGAATCCACAGTGCTGAGTTAGGTGCTCAGGCTTCCTATGTGGTGTTGGGCAAGGCACCTAAGCATGGGCTTCACAAAAGCCAGACTGCTGAATGAGGAGTGCCCTAAGCTAGTCAGTAGGCAGTGATGAGGAGAGAGGTGGGCTTGATACCTATTCCCCAAAGGGAGTAGTTATGTGCCTAACTTTGGGCCAGAGGGGGCACCTTTCTCCACTTGGGATTCACACCATAAACCCTCTCCTGGAGTTAGGCGCCTACATCGAGTCACTCCTTTACCACCAAAAAAAAAAAAAAAAAAAAAGAGCAGGGAGGAGGCGGCATTGAGCCAGAGAGAGAGAGAGTGACTCTAAATCCCCTGGGAGACCCAGGTTCCAGTCCCCGCTCCAGTGAACATTTCACTATTTTATACAAAGTGGGACAGATTCAAGAGAAGAAATTGTGAGAAACCCACCCCAGGATACCCAAGAGCCTGATGATTAGGGCACTTACCTGGGTGGTTGAAAACCCTGCTCCAAATAAGGCATAATGGGAGTGAGTGCTCAAACTACTGAGCTATTCAGAACCACATCCTTGTCAGCTGAGTTTAATGCAGGGCCCAATCTGCTAGACAGTCTCTTAGACCACCTACGAGTCCAGGCCCTGCAGGGGGATAGGTGGATGAACATCTAGTTTGGGGATCCCACTGGAGCTTAGACAGCAAGCAGCTCAGTAGTGTCAGGATTTATGCAGCTTCGCACATGCCCCACCCACAGACATTAAGGCATCTACAGGTTTAGGTGATGATCTAGATGTTGGACTTAGTGGACTAAAGAAGCAGATCTTTAGGCACCTTTGCAGATCTAATCCCAAGTGACTGAGAATCCACCATATTCCTCAATAACTTGTTCCAATCCTTAATTACATTCACTGTTTGCTATCCTTTGCCCCTTAGGTTCAGGGTTTCCCAGCCCTCCTCCTTGGGGCTGTGCTTCAAATCCTGACCTCCCGGGCCTGCAACCCCAACCCCAACCCCACCCTCTGGGGTTTCACAGCCCTCCTTTCCTGGGTTGAGTGCTTCCCTTTCAGTGCTGGCTTTCCTGACCTGTAAATTCCCCTCCCCACTCCCCAGATTCAGGCATTTCATAGCTCTTCTTCCTAGGCTTGTGTCCCAGTTATGTCCTTCCGCTTCAGCAGTTCTTTCTGATGGGCTTGGAGCTTCATTTTGATTCCCCTGTCCAGTTAGCTAATCAGTCTCTTAATTCTTCCGATCTGAGTCTAATAACCCCAAACACCTGTCCATGCTGGCTGGGAGAGAGGGGAGCCTTGGCCTGGTCCCTTAAGGGAATAATGGTCTGGGATGGCTCCATACTTTCTCTCTCCTGACACCAACTGCTCCCAGGGACTATCTGCCTCTCTCCCTGTTACCCCTTCAATTATTTTCTCACCTTTTTCTGCCTCCCTGGACATATGGAATGGGGTAACTGGCTTTTCACACTTCCCCCTCTGGCCTTATAGGGTCAGTACCTCATTACAGGCCCTCATTACTGTAGTTTCTAATCCCTTCATGGTCTTTAATGTATTTATCCTTACAACACCCCTATGCAGTAGGAAAACACACTAGTATCCCCATTTTACAGATGGGGAACTGAAGCAGAGAAAGACTAAGTGACTTGCCCAGGGTCACACAGGAAGTCTGTGGCAGAGCAGAGAAGTGAACCTGAATTCTCCAAAATCCTAGGCTAGCACCCTAACCACTGGACCATCCTCCCCCTCTTTGTCTTTGTCTATACTTGATCTCTATGCTAGAGACTGGCCACCCATTGCCACCACGTAAAATTCAGTGCATAAGTGAGTGTCACCCAATTGTCAAATCATGAAAAGAGAAAGGCTTACTGAGCACAACTCTGCTAGTGTAGAACATTGTTGCCAAAGTCAGAATCATTTATCTTTTACTTATATTGCCAGACAAGATGTTTACTGGGGGAGGGAAAAAGTATTTTACCAATAGCTGTTTATATTTTACAGTTGATAAATATTTGCCCCTAGAGGTTATATGACAGTTGGATGAGTTTTCTTTTAGGGAAAAATAAAATCAAGCAAGTGACAATGCCACAAAGGAAAATATATTCCCATTATGAATTGCATTCACCTTTTTATACCCAGGAGAAAACATTTCATCTTTTTCAATTAATCTGACCTTCATCGAGAACTAGCACAGAACAAACTCTCTCTGGCAGTGCTAAATACTTGAACTGCAAAGTAAGTAATATTGTAGATCTGTACATAATGTACTACAGTGACTAAGCTTAAAAATATATAGATAGCATTGTATACGACTGTGGATTAATATTTGGTCACACACAGCATGGCTTATAAATGATTGCCTGAACATGTGGTAAATTAATGATGCTAATGATTTTAAGCACAAAATATTGTGCAGATAGGTGCATTTCTTTCTACCTGTTGCACTATTGTACGTTAACAGGTTGACTGAATGTGCGTAGGGACCAATCCTACTTCCATTCAGTAAAAAGCAACACTTCCACGGACTTCAGTAATGGTAGATCAGGACTTCTCTTTTGTCTTTTGATAGTAAATACAGCAAACCAACTCACCTTCTCATAGTGATCTGTAAACTCGAGCAATATTCTCCATGTTGTCCTAATAGCCTATTTACCATTATAGTTATTTGTTGGATTCAAACTGAAAACACCTGATTATCATATTTCCCAAACCTACATGGGAAAAATGCAATGTTCATAGCTGTCATATATAGTGCAAACAAAATGGGTACTACAAATATAATTGAAAATGGTATAATATAAAATGAACATAGAGTCATAATAAAGAACTTGTACTATCATTACAGGAAGGAGGCTCTTTTCTTGATCTGCTGCGTAGTCCTCAAGCACAGCCATCTAGCACTTATACAGGTCTTGTGAACCTGTAGATATATTATATTGAATAGGCTCTGCAAATGGCATTTACAAACTCCCAGGTTCAGAGGGGTCCAGGGAAGAAAATAGTTAATGGTGGTCCTGGAGACAGGAACCCTAAGGAGGTGCTTACAGTTCACCTCAACCAGCTAACATGATAAAAAGACAATGGCCTTAATAAGAACATAAAAATGGCCATACTGGGTCAGTCCAGTGGTCCATCTAACCCAGTATCCTGTCTTCCGACAGTGGCTGGTACCAGATGCTTCAGAGGGAATGAACAGTACATGGCAATTATCGAGTGATCCATCCCCTTTCATCCAGTGCCATCTCCTGGCAATCAGAGATTTAGGGACACGCAGCGCATGGGGTTGTGTTCCTGACCATCCTGGCTAATAGCCAGTGATGAACCTATCCTCCATCAACTTACCTAGTTATACTTTTGGCCTTCATAATATCCCCTGGCAATAAGTTCCACAGGTTGACTGTGCATTGGGTGAAGTAGTACTTTCTTATGTTTGTTTTAAACCTGCTGCCTATTAATTTAATTGGGTGATCCCTGGTTCTTGTGTAATGTGAAAGGGTAAACAACTCTTCCTTATTCACTTTCTCCACACCATTAATGATTTTATAGACCTCTATCATACCCCCCAAGTCATCTTTTTTCTTAAGCTGAACAGTCTCAGTCTTTTTAGTCTCTCCTCTTACGTAGGGCCCTACCAAATTCATGGTCCATTTTGGGCAATTTCACTGTCATAGGATTTTTAAAATGGTAAGTTTCATGATTTCAGCTATTTAAATCTGAAATTTCATGGTGTTGTAATTGTAGGGGTCCAGACCCAAAAGAGAGTTGTGGTGAGGTCACAAGGTTATTGTGGGGGGGTGTTGCAGTACTGCTATTCCTACTTCTACGCTGCTGCTGGCGGTGGCACTGCCTTCAGAGCTGAGCAGCTGGTGAGTGGCGGTTGCTGGCCGGGAGCCCAGCTCTGAAGGCAGAGCCACTGCCAGCAGCAGCGCAGAAGTAAGGGTAGAATGGTATGGTATCATATGCCGCTCAGCTCTGAAGTCAGCACAGAAGTAAAGGTGACAATACTGTGACCCCCTAAAATAACCTTGTGATCCTCCTGCAACTCAGGACCCCCAATTTGAGGAACGCTGGTCTCCCCTATTAAATCTCTATAGTATAGGGTAAAAGCACAGAGAAGACCAGATTTCATGGTCGTGACACATTTTTCATGTTTTCATGGCTATGAATTTGGTAGGGGCCTACTCATATGGAAACTGTTCCATACCCCTAATCACTTGATTGAGATGGGGCAACCAGAACTGCATGCAGTATTCAAGGTGTGGGCGTACCATGGATTTACATAGTTGCATTATGATATTTTCTGTCTTACTTTCTATCCCTTTCCTAGTGGTTCCTAACTTTGTTAGCTTTTCTGACTGCTGCTGCACATTGAGCAAATGTTTTCAGAAAACTATCCACAATGCCTTATCTACACTCTGATGCTAACACTTGTTAAAAACACATCTCTTTTTTCCTTGTGTGGACATGGCCTAATTATAATTAATAATCAGGAGGGAACAAGATATAAAGACGGCCAGGGAAACACACACATCCCTACAGGCTTGGATGGAGCTGGATTCACCGGTTTGGGAACTACGGCCAGCCATTAAGTCAGAGGAAAGGAAGGCTTAGTCAACAGACTGTCTGACCAACCATTGGGATGGAGTGTGTTTCTAGGACTCCCAGAGATAATAAGGGACAGCCTGGGGGTAGACTGTGAGGGATTTTCTTGCCTCTGAGAATGCAGCTTGACCACTCGAGGAATGGGAAAGCACTGTCCCTGATTAAAGTCAAGACCTAGATACTGATTGCAGGTTTTTCTCCTTTGGCACTGACCCCAGCTTGTACCCAACCCAGGCAGGTGTTGATTGTTTTGCTTATTTGTTACAAGGAAAGAGGTTTATTTTTGTGTCTCCCCCAGCTCCCCACCATGAGTCATGTTTTCTTTCTGACTTTATTGATGTGACATCTGCAAAGTCTCCTGTCCACCTATCCCTACATCTTCCCATTCTGATTCTATTCTAAAATTCTATTCTATTCTAAAATGTTTATATAAAACTCTGGTACTGTATCAGTTTCCCCCCAAAAAGTATTTGTCCATATAGCTGGATTATGCTTATCAATGCAAACAATTTGTTCATAGTTAAGATATTTAATTTTATTCTAGGGATCAAGAAAGGACTAATTTCTCAGAAAGGAGAGAGGTTCAGTCATCTCCAGCTCTTTTGAAGTATTTTAGTGGTGATAATTTTGCACATTTCGGAGCACACAAAGGATATTCACATATTCAGCAATCATGTATATGCTGAAACATGTTTTGTTTCCTTTCTACATAGTTGTGTATACTAATCTGAAATCCAAAATTAAAAGTTGTTTGAAAAGGAGAAATTTCCCCCAGTGTTGCTTGTGATTTCACAAGAAATTCAGAATTATGATTTTTCATTTATTTTTAACTGCGGTCCCTCCATTTTGTTGTAAGCATATTATATGATTAATTGAAGGGCAGACTAATATGGGAATGAGTGTTCATGAGAAAGCTAAGTACTAAGCTGTTGCTATGAATTGCTGTTCACCTCACCTGAGTTACTGAGCACCCTTTACTGCCATTTATTTTACACAGAGTTGAGGCTGTGCAGGACCATGAAGGATCAAACCCTAAGAGCAAATGTATAAAATTATTTGCAAATGCCATCACCTCCATAGTTGCCAAGTCAATTTGGCTGGTAAGACTAAATTGACTCAGAAGTACAGCTATTCCCCAGCCAAAAATAAGTGTATATGACCTTACATTTTCCTCTCTACATTTCTCATAGATACTTACATTTATATCAACACCTAATGAATAAAGGAGACAAAGAAATGTCAAGGTGAATACTTTTTAGCTTGTCCAAACACTATTTTTCCTTTCTGTCTCCCCTCAACACTAATTAAAGTTGGGGAAATAAAGCACAGCATACTCAAATGAGAGCAACATTAATATGTTACATTTAGTTAGTATCTAATGAAAGGACCCCCCCCAAGACATTTTACAAACTATGTCTGTAGCAAATGCCCATAAGACATTTTACATAACTATTTCCACTTCACCCATCATTAAAATGCAACCAGTTCTTGGGTGAAACAGAGAAGCTCCAAAAAGTGAACAACAGTACACAGCAATTTAAGTAGGAAGTGAAGAAGACTCAATTTAAATGGAAGGGGATGGAATCTGATAGGTAGGTCGCACTTAGGCAGGACAACAGAGCTAACATTGCTACTCTTGTGAAAAAAAAAACCTATGAATAAAATCAAAGCATTTGTCAAAAGATAATTGAAACCATGGTCTTTACTGCAGAGATTCATAAATTTGAAATGTAGGGCTATATAGACATTGTTGGATTCTGGTAACATCATAATAAATCAAAAGACCAGTATTTGAAAGGCTTTTATGCTTTTAGTACAACCCAAAGATATATTTGCAGCATTTGTTTTTTTCTAATCTCCCTTTTTCCTCTTGTAGAATGCATGCTGCCATCTACATTTAAGTCCAAATACAAAACACAGGCATTATTACAAATCAGAAAGGGTAACGTTTCTGCTTGTTCTTATGTGCTCTTCAGTTCACTCCAATACGTCCACCCCCGATCTGGCTTCTTCTTGTTTTTCTGATCTACATGCTGTTTCATTTATTCTCACTTCCTGCATTCGTTCAGTTCCCTGTTGTTCCTTTTTTCTCTCCTTTCAGCTCCAACTCTTCTCATCCCGCTCGTTCTTCTCTTCTATTCTCAAAAACGCCAGCCAGATATTAAAAGTCAAAATCAAAAGCTCTTGTTACAGCTGGTCTGTTCTATAGCACCTAACTAAACATTGTGCCACTTTTATCTTTAGGATTTTAACACAAATCTTTTTTTCTCTTATTGTGGTTTGTTTAATCTGAAAATAGTCCAAGTTACTATATTTTAAGAGTATGGGAGGCTGCAGCTGTGCTGATGCTGATGACTGAATTGGCTAGTGCAACATATGACATCATATCAGTGGTTTACCACCTTTCAAGGTAAGTCACGTCCATCAATCACATCCTGCTTTATATAGTTGGTTTTGAGTCTAGATCAGAACTAAAAAGGCCTATTTTTTCCAATTCAGATTCTGCCAAAATCTCAGGAGAACAATTCATTACAATGTGGTCCCATCTCATCCATATCGTAGCCTTGATTCTGCCTCACACTGGACCTGTAACCTAATCCTGATCTCAGCTCCACCTTCTTGGCCCACTTGGTCTACAGATAGACAGACAGGAGTACATACGGAAGTTACCATACCATACAGGATTTCAGACAAATTAGACATACAGTTGTGTGCGCAAAATACAAGTGCAATGTTATGCTTAGTTTGGAAATGGTATGTGTCAATTAGCAGAATTGCCCATTGCCACTCAATTACCCAATTTGTGGATGCAGTCATGGTACATGGGCATCTAACTTGCTTGGAAATCTGGCTCAGTTTATACTTCTCCTAAAAGCATATCCTTTAAAGCACACCAGAGTATAAAGTTTTAATGATTCTTACTTGAATGGGTTTTAAAGATTTTTTTTAAGTGGTTGCCTCCAGGGATGCGTAAACAATCCTGTTTAGTGTAACTGATTAGCATTCCAAAAGTATTAAATTCATTGGGCACATTAAATCACTAAGATTAAGCTAAAGAAAACTTATTTTCCACGCAACCTTTGAAAACCCCAAACTCTGGAGTTTGGGGTGTGCAAGGAATTCAGAATCTAAGATATGTTTCCGTTTGAAAAAGAAACACACACATAAACATGGGGAAATCTCAATAGTTTGGCCTTTTGAGCCTCTTCTATATCTTGTATGCTGTAAAAGCAATTTAACAATACATGTTAAAAAAAAAAGCAGAAAAACAGGATTTTGAAACATATTTGTAGGAAACTGCTGCTTTCTTGGATATATTATACAGAATATAGGCTTCCCCACCCCCATCTGAGAAAAGGTTGCTTTCTGTTACCTTCTGGAAAAATACATCAGTGTTAAGGATCATCTTCAGTTGTACAGCTGGTACTATATACTGCAGTATTTTGTGTACTGTCAGTTCTCTGTGACAACTGATATCCTGAATGAAGATGAACTGTGGTTCTTCACTGACATTGTCAGACAGTGAGAACTTGAGTTTGAACAGAATTCTGCCACTATTTGAGTCTGATAATATTAGGCTGTTGTGGGTTTGTTTGATAGAGGACAGCGTACAAGAGCACTCCATCGTCTCCATTATATCATCGTCTTTGTGGAATACACATTATGTTATAGCAGGAGCTAGTTTTATGGGATATGATATGGAATTGAGGGACAATTTAAGGGCTGTGGGACAAATAGTGGTATCTCCAAACCAGAGGGGAGGTAGCTCAGCAGCTTGTCCTTAAGACAAGTGTTTTTCTACTTATTTAATAATCTTCTAAGAATGGTTGGATGGGTTTTATTATATTGATTAAACACAATTGAAAGCAGAGCTGGCATGTGGGAAGTAGAAAGTGCCTCTAAAAACAAAGCTTAGGTCAGCCTTCCATCAAGAATTGCGCTCACCTATTTTCAAGAAGCCTGATCCAAAGGTGGCAGAAGTCAGGGGAAGGACTCCAATTGACTCCATCAGTCTTTGGATCGATTATCGCATATAACACCATAATCATTAAGCATTGGAAACAAAAATCTTGGAACTAATAGGACTTGTTCTGAACTTAATGTAGACACCCTTTACGAGAGGGGCCTCTGAACTTTATTGGGAGTGTTCCAGTTGGGAAGATCCTGTGTACTGCAATCTAGCCTTAGAGACGACAACTCCCGTGATGCCTTGGGGAAAGGATGAGAGATTTGCTCTTGCAGGCAGTGCAGGGAGAGCAGGCGGTGGACTCCAGTTTGGGAAAAGGTGTGAGATTGCTGGTGTGGAGCTCTGTCCATATCAGGAGCTGCTGCTGGGAGCCTGCAGGAGCTTTGATTGAGCAGGGAGCCTCAAAGGCTGTTGGTGGCTTCACTGGAGCCAGGGCAGAGACTGTTGCTGTGCCTAGAGCTGACTGAGGTGGGCCTGCAGTGAAGGACTGTGAGTAACCCCCACTCTGGTTTGGAAAAGTACTTGCAAGGGAAGAGGCACAGCAGAGAGACAGTCTGAGGGGGGCAGAGTGATCTTCCCACCGAACCAGGACCCAGAGCTGCTGACATATGGTGGGGCCAGCGCCAATCGTCAGAGGGGTTGTGCAGCTTGTTGCCTTGGCTAGACTGATACACAGAACCAACAGCGTGCTGTCTCCAGCTGCAGATCTTCAAGCGTACCCACGCAAGCGTCTACGACTCTGAAATCCAGAGGAGTGTACACTCCGGGGTAGGGTAAATGGTGGCGGGTAAATGCCAGTTAAATAAGTTTCATTTATTACTGTATATTCTATTTGTTAATTGATTTTATTCAACTGCCCCTGTGGATTTAAATTAGTAGTGACATTTAATCTTAGTCTGTTATACCCTGATTTTGTAAGTTGTTAAGTAAAGGTGTGTTAACTCTAATTTAAGTATATTGGATGTATATTATTTATAATTGGTATTCGAGTTAGACCCATGCCACGGGTTATTATTATTATTATTATTACTATTGAAGGAGTTTATTCCCAGAGGTTCCCAAGTCACACCATTGAGTGTGTACAGCCAGGTGGAGGCACTGCCAACTTTAACTTCCTTTAGGAGTAAAGGGACTGCAGCAGAGGGGTGGATAGAGGATTCCAACTTATCCAACACCACCACTGGTATACTCAGGATCTCCTTTAATGTCAACAACATCAGGTGCCCAGGTGAGTGTTGCCTGCTCCCGAGTAACCCAGGGAAGAAAGGGGGGTTACATTAACATCTCAGCCCCTTTGCTAGTATGTTGTATCCATGCACTCCTATTCTCCCACTTCATCTGCATTTAATTCTTCCAGATGGGGACCTGACTTGCACCATGCACTTCCACGGTGCTGCACAAATTCACACATACATGCAGCAAAAGTAGCAGGTAATCTCCCCACCAAAAAAGAGGGAGAGGGGGATAAATAAAACGGTCAAAAAGTTTTGTAGATCATGCCATTGTGGGGACCTCAAGCACTGGTGTACCTCAGTCCATCCTATTTTCTGCCTATGGCACATAATGGTCTAGTTTCCTGTGGATTGTAATACTTTGGTCTCCTTTTGCTTGTAGAGGTTAATGTGTGGGTGCTAGGCAGTGGTAGTGGCTGTGATATACAGGAGGTCAGACTAGATGATTTAGTGGTCCCTTCTGGCCTTAAACTCTATGTCTCTGTGAGGTCTTTTATCTCCTCAGCCTTCACAGCTAATGGTCTGGAATAAAACAGTCCCACATTCACACACGAAGATAAAAGAATTCCTAGACAGAAAATTAATAGACATGTCTATAGCCTCTGCTCTGGGCACCACTC